>NW_028317888.1:152222-304444 GCF_062004578.1 Staurois parvus
TGTGACTGCTGAGGAACTGAGAAAAGATTTGTCAGATGTGGGTACAGAAGTTTCAGCCCAGACAATAAGACGCACACTGCGTAATGAAGGCCTCCGTGCCAGAACTCCCAGGCGTACCCCCTTGCTGTCTCCAAAGAATAAGAAGAGTCGACTGCAGTATGCCAAAAGCCATGTGGACAAACCACAAAAGTTGTGGGATAGTGTTCTGTGGACTGATGAAACAAAATTAGAACTGTTTGGGCCCATGGATCAACGCTATGTTTGGAGGAGGAAGAACAAGGCCTATGATGAAAAGAACACCTTGCCTACTGTGAAGCATGGTGGAGGGTCAATCATGCTTTGGGGCTGTTTTGCTTCTGCAGGTACAGGGAAGCTTCAGCGTGTGCAAGGTACCATGAATTCTCTTCAGTACCAGGAGATATTGGATGGAAACGTGATGCAGTCCGTCACACACCTGAGGCTTGGGAGACGTTGGACCTTTCAACAGGACAATGATCCCAAGCATACCTCCAAGTCCACTAGAGCATGGTTGCAGAGGAAAGGCTGGAACATTTTGGAGTGGCCATCGCAGTCACCAGACTTAAATCCGATTGAGAACCTCTGGTGGGACTTAAAGAAAGCAGTTGCAGTGCGCAAGCCTAAGAATGTGACTGAACTGGAGGCCTTTGCCCATGAAGAATGGGCGAAGATACCCGTAGATCGCTGCAAGACACTTGTGTCAAGCTATGCTTCACGTTTAAAAGCTGTTATAACTGTAAAAGGATGCTGTACTAAGTACTAAGATTGAATGTCACTTGGGGGTTGAATAAAACTGATAATGCTGTGAGCACAGAAAAGACATTTGTGGTTATTTCATTATAACTGTTATGTTATATTTGTCTGACCTACAAGTGCCTCTTTAATGTAAATGTAAGCAAGATGACTGAATGATCAAAAGCAATGTCAAACTGGCCAAAACACTCAATTTCAGTGGGGGTTGAATAATTTTGGTCACAACTGTATATTCATGGCCACTGTGCTCTGTACACAGGGCTGTATATGATATACTCCTGACCACTGCACTCTGTACACAGGCCTAAGATATAACACTGACCACTGCACTCTGTACACAGGGCTGTATATGATATACTCCTGAACATTGCACTCTGTACACAGACCTAAGATATAAACCTGACCATTGCACTCTGTACAAAGGGCTGTACATGACATGTTCCTAACCACTGCACTTTTTTTTCTGAGCCATGTATGACATGCTCCTGACCGATGACCACTTCTAAATGCTGGGCTGTATAAGACATGATCTTACCCACTGTGACATACATGACATACTACTTCTGACTACTTCACTCTGTATAGGGACTGTATATCATATACTCCTGACCACTACACTCCTCGATGTAAATCACATACTCCTGACCACTACACTCTGTACTCTGGGATGGAAATCACATACTCCTGACCACTACACTCTGCACTCTGGGATGGAAATCACATACTCCTGACCACTACACTCTGTACTCTGGGATGGAAATCACATACTCCTGACCACTGCACTCTGTACTCTGGGATGGAAATCACATACTCCTGACCACTACACTCTGTACTCTGGGATGGAAATCACATACTCCTGACCACTACACTCTGTACTCTGGGATGGAAATCACATACTCCTGACCACTGCACTCTGTACTCTGAGATGTAAATCACATACTCCTGACCACTGCACTCTGTACTCTGGGATGTAAATCACATACTCCTGACCACTACACTCTGTACTCTGGGATGGAAATCACATACTCCTGACCACTACACTCTGTACTCTGGGATGGAAATCACATACTCCTGACCACTACATTCTGTACTCTGGGATGGAAATCACATATTCCTGACCACTACATTCTGTACTCTGGGATGGAAATCACATTCTCCTGACCACTACACTCTGTACTCTGGGATGGAAATCACATACTCCTGACCACTACACTCTATACTCTGGGATGGAAAACATATACTCCTGACCACTACATTCTGTACTCTGGGATGGAAATCACATACTCCTGACCACTACACTCTGTACTCTGGGATGGAAATCACATACTCCTGACCACTACATTCTGTACTCTGGGATGGAAATCACATACTCCTGACCACTACGTTCTGTACTCTGGGATGGAAATCACATACTCCTGACCACTACATTCTGTACTCTGGGATGGAAATCACATACTCCTGACCACTACATTCTGTACTCTGGGATGGAAATCACATACTCCTGACCACTGCACTCTGTACTCTGGGATGTAACTCCTGACCACTGCACGTTGTTTGCAGGGCTGTATGAAGTAGTCTCCTGACCCCTGCACTCTGGGCCATTATTCATGGTGAACCAGAAACTGGATGACCTGTAAAGGCTTGTAAAGTGTCTCCTGTGAGAAATGTTTGGGCCCCAAAGATCCCCATCATGGCCCCGACACACACAATTCTTTTCACTCAATAAATTCTTTATTATAGTTTTACTTCTAACAAGATTGCAGTCATAGAATCAGGAAATAACAAAGGAAGGAATCCGATTGGTCAGGAAGATCCCTTGTCTGGAATGTGGGGGCGGAGTCATTATTATTGGTGTACAATACAATACATAACGTGTTCCATTATTATAACAAAGTATTGTAGAAAAGATCCCAACATGTGACATGGCTGAATGAATGCTGGTCATATTAGTTCATCTATTCTCTAAGTGGGGTGGTATCTATTGGGCCAATTCCTTTTACAAACCACACATAATATCACCCTTCAAAGTGAAAACAGAAACGATTTGCACAAAATCAAAAAGAAATATTTTCCGGTGGATCCCCTCTACCCAGACCCCATATGTAGACATAGAACAACAAGCTGTGTTCCCTCTCGTGCCGCACTCCTCCAACCACCCAAACCCACACAGAAGCCAAGGGAAATAATGAGAGGAAAGTTCCCCCCTAGTTTGGGGCGGAGTTCTCCTTCCCTCCTGTTGGGGGATGGGAGAAGGATGGACTGAAGACAGAGAGACGCTTCGGGGTCACCACTGTTCTGTAGAGCCTTGAAATGAAGGACATCAACTTCAGAAGCTCTTGTTGTCTGTGTAAAGTTCCCCGATAACGAGATCTGGGCTCTCCCGGCTTCTAGCTCTGTAACCCGCTATATCATTATCAGGAAACGCAACTCCGACACCCAAGAAGGGCTGAAGTTGTGTCCTTCATTTCCAGGATCTACTGACCACTCTGCACCCCGACATTTACTGCACTTCATCCATGTCTTTGGGGGCCTCTCATCTCCTTATCAACTGTTTCTTCCATGATGAAGATCAGCCATGGAGTATATCTGAGGTGTATATCAGGGTGTGCTTCTTCCCCACATGAGAGCTGGGATGTCCAGCAACATTCATCTAGAAGACATTTCCCGCACTCAAGGCACTAATACACCTCCGGGGTTGTGTGGGACCCCTGATGTACAGGAAGACAGGACCTCAGTGAGGAACATTTCCCTCACTCAGGACAGGAAAGTGGCTTCTCCCCCGTGTGAGATCTCTGATGTTTGGAAAGATTGAAATTACTTGAAAAACATTTCCCGCACTCAGGACAGGAATACGGCTTCTCCCCCGTGTGAGATCTCTGATGTGTGTAAAGATTGGACTTCAGTGAAAAAAATTTCCCGCACTCAGGACAGGAATATGCCTTCTCCCTCATGTGAGATATATGATGTCTGGAAAGATCGGACTTCCTTGTGAAACATTTCCCGCACTCAGGACAGGAATACGGTTTCTCCCCCGTGTGAGATCTTTGATGTTGATGAAGACTGCACTTCTGTGAAAAACATTTTCCACAATCAGGACAAGAATACGGCTTCTCCCCCGTGTGAGATCTCTGATGTTTATAAAGACTGGACATCTCTGAAAAACATTTTCCACACTCAGAACAGGAAACTGGCTTCTCCCCTGTGTGAGATCTCTGGTGTATGTAAAGATTGGACTTCCTTGTAAAACATTTCCTGCACTCAGAACAGGAATATGCCTTCTCCCCCGTGTGAGATCTCTGGTGTGTGTAAAGATGGGACTTCTGTGAAAAACATTTCCCGCACTCGGGACAGGAATATGCCTTCTCCCCCGTGTGAGATCTCTGATGTCTGTAAAGACCGGACTTCTCTAAAAAAACATTTCCCGCACTCAGGACAAGAATACGGCTTCCCCCCTGTATGAGATTTCTGATGTTTGTAAAGATTGGACTTCCTTGTAAAACATTTCCCAGACTCAGGACAGGAATATGCCTTCTCCCTCATGTGAGATCTCTGATGTCTGGAAAGATTGGACTTCCTTGTAAAACATTTCCCGCACTCAGGACAAGAATATGGCTTCTCCCCCCTGTGAGATCTTTTATGCACATTAAGATGGGATTTATAACGGAAACATTTTCCGCACTCAGTACAGGAGAACCTCCTCCCTGTTGGAAGGCCGGCCCGGTCCCGCACAGTCTGAGGTTCCTCAGGATACGAGGAATCTGATGGTCCATCTACACTGGGTGGTGCCGGATGGACATTGGAGGGAGCCGGGTTTTCTCCTGGACTATACTGTGTGATGTCCTCATCTTCTACTTTCCAGTCTGGAGACAAAGTGAGACAATCCTCGGAGGTTTTCCTCATCTCCCGGCCATGGACTAAAATACAAAGACAAAGAGGATTACTAGACTGGAGCCGATTGGTTTCCCCAAACCAGGACTCCACCCACATTAGGCAGCTTGGTCTCTGAGGAGCTTACAATTCCACCCTCAAGGGAACTAGGAAATGGCTCCTCTGATCTCCTACCAGGTCATTTCTTTATTCATGGACCTTAGTCAGAGAGTGAGGAAACAACCAGAACTGTCTTTTATAGGAGGGACAGTGATGAGGGGATTATAGGACGAGGGTCCCCACCCCCTCTATCACTCATCACCATCTTCCCAACACAAGAAGTACTGCACTTCCTTATTTAGTCCATTATTTAGTCATGAAGAACAGCGGGGCTGAGCCCCACCAGAGGTCAGAGAGTGAGGATGGGGGGAGAACAACCAAGATGAAGACTGGACTGATCCTGAAGACCACCATCATTGGGGTATTGACTCCTCCCTCATTATCACTTTCTGTTTAAGGGTCCAAAGTTGGAAAATGTCCAGCTGGTAGGAAATGGGTGTAACAAAAGAAAATCCATATTATGTGTATATATAGCAGTGTGGGGAGGAGGGAGAGCAGAAGTCAGGACTATATAATGTACAACATAGAGTATATAGTGCAGGGGTCAGGACTGATGATATTGTTATTCAGTAATTAAAGGTCCTTAAAGGGTTGCTTGCCTCCCATCTCCTGAGACTGCACTCAGTGACTTGGGTCTGAGACACTACAGACATATCCCTCCACCCGGCACAGCCAGCAGATAACAGAGAAGGTCCCCTGGAAGAGTCAGGCACAAGGCAGGAGACCCCAGTCACATGTCCTGGGTGTCTACATTATGTAATGCTTATAGGAAAAATTAACATTTTGCTGCCAGCTGAACCCCAGAACCTCCATAAATCCAGTCTAGAGACATAAATTGTGTCTGCAGCACAGAGAAGGAAGATTATCTGAGAGAAATCCAGGAATACAGGACGGGGAACACAGCTCAGGAAAGTGACCAGGGGATTACAGGCTGATATCACCCAGTCCCCACCCTACTCTGGACCAATCAGTGAGCAGTATGGGTGGAGGAATGGATTTAGTGTTCATGACCCACCTGTGCTGATCTCTGTAGGAGTGTCCTCCTCTATAAATGTCCCCGTTATTCCATCCTCCTCCATAGACTGCTGATCCTCCCTCACATACGCCTCTTCTTCTTCTGATTTCACCTCAAATTCTATATCGATTGGATCTCCACTCTAAATCAAGGAAATGAGAGAAAATATCATCTGTAAAATGTCAGCTCACATAAAATAACTCCACACATCATTACAAGTCCATGTTCTAGATGCTCAATCCCACCAACCTTGTAACAGTGAGGGATGGTGTGACCTTCCTGTGTGGAATCCCGGGAATACAGAGGACGGGGACATCTCTCTGGTGGGTTCCCATGACTGGATCCATCTGTAGGAAACACACACACTGACTGAATCCATAGTTTCTATGTGTTTATCAGATGATGGGGGATCTAGGTGGATCCTCCGTACTGCTCTCTCCTTTACAATAAAGTCTCCTCTTACCCGGTGATGTGAGGGGCGGCTGATTGTCCATCATGACGTCCTTGTAGAGATCCTTGTGTCCTTCTAAATACTCCCACTCCTCCATGGAGAAATAGACAGTGACACCCTGACACCTTATAGGAACCTGACACACACAATGATACAGTCACCATCCAGACACATCCCTTGTCTGTTACTGGAGAATGTCCCAGAATTCCCGGCACCGCTCACCTCTCCTGTCAGCAGCTCCATCATCTTCTTGGTGACTTCTAGAATCTTCTGCATGTTGTGTCTCTCAGGGTTTAGGGAGTCACATGGAGGCACTGTGATGGTCATATGATCACCTGACTTCAGGAGAGGAAACCTCTGTATTGAGGAACCAATAAGAATATCATGTTAGACTCCCAGAATCCTCCTCACCTGTCTAGTAAGGTCTGTGTTTTATTAATAGATGTAGGAGTGATGTCATGTGACCTCCCAGAATCCTCCTTACCTCTCCAGTGAGGTCTCTGTTTTATTAATAGAGATGAGAGTGATGTCATGTGACCTCCCAGAATCCTCCTCACCTCTCCGATCAGGTCTGTGTGTTATTATTAGAGATAAGAGTGATGTCATGTGACCTCCCAGAATCCTCCTCACCTCTCCGGTCAGGTCTCTGTTTTATTAATAGAGATGAGAGTGATGTCATGTGACCTCCCAGAATCCTCCTCACCTCTCCGGTCAGCAGGTAGATGATCTCCAGGGTGAGGTTTAGTATCTTCTTAGTCATGTGACTCCGGTCCTCCTCCATCCTCATTGGTGCCATCATGTGATCTATACAGGTCTCCTTGTAGACGGATAACTTTGGGAAATGAAAGTAAGAATGATTTGGATGGTATTGGTCACACAATAATAGGATGTGGATGTGAGGAGGGAATAGGAGGGTTGCTGGACATGGAAGAATTACTGCCCCCATGGGAACACATTTTGTTTGGACTTGGATTTACAAATCCTATCTCCTGATCGCTTCTCGGCCTTTTGGCTAAGATCAAGTGTAGTATCGACCTTGCCTTTAGGGGTGTCCCTGCTTCCAGCTAGGACGTTGTGAAACACTTGTATCTATCCCAGCCATTTGGTCTGTGTGGGGCACCCTCTACTCGGCCTGGTAGGATCGTCAATTAAATTCGGCTTCACCTGCCTGCTGCTATTGGGTTTGAGGCTTAGCCCCCACACAGAACGAGTTTGTGATCTTCCCCCCTCCCCACTCTGCGTTACTACCTCTGGGCAGTAGACGCCAAATAGCCTTTTCAAAGGCTAAGCAAGAGTGAAGACGCCGAGGAAGCAGGAGGAAGCCGCTCAAGACCTTCGGAAGCCTTCAAAACTCCTCGGCGACAAGATGGGGAAGAAAACAGCGAGCAAGAAGACACCGACCGCTGCTCCTGCCAAGACCCCGGAAGAAGCCCCCTCCACCTCAGAAGGCACCGGCCCTGCAGAAGGACTCCCCTCCCTGGAGCCCTGGATGAAGCAGACTGTCGTGCTGCGCCTGAAGGAAGTGGAAGGCAGAGTCCCGGACATGACCCCGGAAGTCTTCGGCAAGAAGATGATCCTCGAGCAAGGATTCAGCAAGGCAGAGACCCTGTCGGTGCAGTCCTTCGTGAGAGGAATTTTTTACGTTACTTTTATATCTCTACAGGTCTGCAGAAGATACTGGGAGATGGTGAAGACCTCTGGGCCCGATTCCCCTTTCCGCAACTTTGTTGCGAACTCACCCATTCAAAGGGATGAAAGGTGGATTACGGTGTCCATGAGGAACCCTCATGTCCCCGGAAAGGATATAGCCACCTATCTACAGAGGTTCTGCATCGTACTGAAGGACCCAGTCCGGATACTGGACGCTAACGGCTTCTGGATAGGTAAGTGGTCTGTGTTTTGCAGGTTGATGAGAGATTGATCCTCAGGAGACCTCCAACACCTGCAACCGTGCTTCTCTCTGGGAGCCTCCACAGGAATCCTGCACTACCCGGACCAACCCCACACCTGCCGCAGGTGCGGCCAGCATGGGCACGAGGGTAAGGATTGCCACGAGCTTTCTTGCAGGTTCTGCCGGTTTGCGGGCCATGAGACCAAGGACTGTCCGAGGTCCAAAGCCTGCAACCTCTGTGGACGATCGGAGCACGTCTACAAGGACTGCCCCCAGAGAAGCAGAACGTACGCGGGAGCTCTGAGCAAGGGCACCGCTGGATCATCGCCACCGAAACCCCAGAAAGACCAAGGTAAGAGGAACCCCCCACCCCCTCCCTCCACCCCAGCCCTCCCTACCCCTCCGGTGTCGGAGGCCGCCCCCCCGGACCCTGGCCCTCCTGCCCCTCCCCCCCCTGGCCCCGCTCAACCCCTCCCTGGCCCTGTTCCACCCCCCCTGACCTGTCCTCACAGGAGGATTTCCCGGCCCTTGTCCCTCCTGCCCCCGCCAGCAGCTCTGCAGCGGGGAACCGGAAGAAGGAGCAGGCCAGCCCGGCGGCGGAGGACACCTCCTCCTCCACCAAACGGCCTGTTGTCCTCCAGGATGCCGCTGGTCCCGACCCCGTGGGGGAGGACCTCGACACCCTGGAGGAGGAGGAGGTGGAAGAAGAGATGGCTCTGACCCAGTCGGAGCCTGACCTCTCCACCGACTTCAATAAGGTCCTCAACGAGGTCCTCACTCAGATAGGACTGAGCCAGGGCACTAGTCAGGCTGCAGAGACGGCAGAGGATCCCCCCCTCTCCAGGGGAGGTAAGTACAGCCCCTGCCAACTAACCCCTTCATCTCCTTCCCATGATGGCTGAGATATCTATCTTTTCCATTAATGTGAGGAGCATCAAGGATGCGTCTAGGAGGCAGACGGTGCTGACTTTTCTTTCCTCACAGCAGAGCGATGTCTACATGATGCAGGAATGCGTCCTTCCCCCCCTGAGGAGGTACACTCATTTGTCCTCCCAGTGGACCCACGGTCCCTCCTACTGGTCTGGGGGTGGCGATTGCAAGTCTGCAGGGGTAGCGGTTCTTGTCAGGGGAGGTCGTTTCACTGTTGACTCCGTCCATGAGCTCGTCTGTGGCCACCTCTTGGTCATAGACGGCTCGTGGGCGGGAGAGCCAGTTAGGCTCATCAACGTGTACGCCTCCCCAGAGAAGAACGCGCAGCTGGAGCTTTTCCAGACCCTGCGGGCGCAACTCCTCACAACGAGAACAGTAGTGATCGGTGGTGATTTTAACTGTCCGATAGAGGAGGACGGGCGCAGCTCCAGCATGTACGCTAAACTCGATGCCACCTCGAAGCTGCTCCGGGAGGTGATTGCGGAGGTCTCCCTGCAGGATGCCGTGGGACGTGGCTCAGTGAACTACTCGTGGAGCCGCCCCAATGGATCTGTGCGTTCCAGGATCGACTTCGTGCTCACCTCTAGGACAGTCAGGCACCGTGGGTTCTCCATGGTCCCCTGCTTTTTCTCTGACCACAGGGCCAGGCTCCTGGAAGCTGAATTGCACCCTGCTGGAAAATGAGGAACTGCTGGAGGAGCTCAGGGAAGCCTACGGTGCCTGGCAGATGGAGAAGATTCTTTTTCCCAAGGTAAGCGACTGGTGGGAGTTTGTGAAAGTTAAGCTGCGCAGCTTCTTTCAGGCCAGGGGACGCCAGCAAGTGTGTGCCAGGAGGGGGGAAATCAGGAGACTGCAACGTCAGCTGCAGTCCCTGCAGGACCTTCATCACTGTGGCTGGGACGTTAGGCAGGACCTGGAGGACACCAGGAAGAGCTTGAAAAAGCACTCTGAGGAAGAATCCAGTGCCAGTGTGGATCATCTAGAGAAAGGTGAGAAGTGTAACTCTTTCTTTTTCAGGAAACTCCACTCAGGACACACACCCCTGTCGGAGCTGCGCGACAAGACTGGAACACTCCAGAAGGGGAAAGAAGCTGTGATGGAAGTGGTCAGCGACTACTACACCGACCTCTATTCCCCCAAAGAAACGAACATGACAACAGACGACAGATTCTTGTCAGGTATCACTAACACCATTAATCCTGCAGGTTTGTCGGCTACCAATGCCCCCTGACGTTGGAGGAGCTGCACTCTGCCGCTAAATCCTTTAGGTGGGGCAGGACCCCGGGCTGCAACGGTCTCCCAGCAGAGCTCTATGTAGCGCTGTGGGACCTCGTGGGCCCGGACCTGCTCGAGCTGTACGAGGAGATGATGGTGGAGGGCAGAATGCCTCCTTCGTTGAGGGAGGGAATGATCACGACCCTGTACAAGCGTAAGGGGGAGAGATGTGATTTGAAAAACTGGCCTCCCATCTCTCTCCTGAACGTGGACTACAAGATCCTCGCCAAAGTTCTGGCCAACAGACTGAAGGCCGTCATCGGACAGATCATCCACACGGATCAGACTTGCTGCATTCCTGGCCGCAGGACTGCGGACAGCCTAGCGCTCGTCCGGGACACGGTCCAATACATCAAGGATCGCTGTGTGCACGCGGCCCTGGTCAGCCTTGATCAGGAAAAGGCCTTTGACCGCATCTCCCATGGGTTTATGTGCAGAGCCCTGCGCAGGTTTGGTCTTGGGGAAATGTTTTGTGTGTATGTTGACCTGATGTATAACAACATTTGTAGTACGGTGCAGGTGAATGGCTGGAAAACTGACCCCTTCCCGGTCCTCTCCGGGGTCAGACAAGGCTGCCCTCTCTCACCTCTGCTTTTTGTTTGCTGTATAGAGCTCTTCGCGGAATGCATCAGGCAGAATCCAGAGATCGGGGGAATCACCGCGCCGGGACCAGACAGAAGGGAAGTGAAGTGCTCGCTCTACATGGACGATGTGACGGTGTTCTGTGCCAACCAACGCTCCATCGACCTGCTCGTCCAGACCTGCCAGGACTTCGGCCAAGCTTCGGGGGCAAAAGTCAACTGCGGGAAGTCGGAGGTCATGCTCTTTGGAAAGTGGTTCCTGCCTTCTTCTGCATCCATGCCCTTTGGCATCAAGACAGACTTCATGAAAATCCTGGGAGTTTGGTTTGGTGCTGAGGGCGCAGCCCTGAAGTCTTGGGAGGAGAGACTGTCAAAGATGCGACAAAAGTTTGGACTTTGGAGCCTCAGAGACCTTACCATCGAAGGGAAGACACTGGTACTCCGCAATGAGATTCTCCCTGTGTTGCAGTACCTCGCCCAGGCCTGGCCCCCACGTGTCAACACATGCAAGACCATCACCAGGGCGGTGTTTCACTTCATCTGGGGCTCCAAGATGGACAGAGTGAAGCGGGCAGTCATGTTCAAGGAACCCCTCAAGGGCGGTAAGGGCGTGCCTGACATCGCAACCCAACTGAGGGTGTTCTTTGCCTGCAACTGCATCCGCAGGACCTTACCTAAAAGGATTATGGATTCTGGCGGGAACGCAATGTCACGCTTGTTCCTTTTGCCTCTCTGGAGATCCCTCGGATGGGACAATTGGGACAGTTCCATCCCCTACAACTGGGACACCCCTTGGTACTACCTGGATACCTTCAAGTTTATCAAGGAGCTGGGGCTACAGGGAGTCAAGCCTGACTTGTGGAAACCGAAGACCATATACAAGCTCATCAGAGCAAGTGACATTTTGGAGTCGGTTCCAGGCCTGCCTTCAGACACCTGCAAGGTGGTCTGGAGGAACGTTTCTTCAAAGATCCTCACCAACAGGCACAAGGACCTGAGCAGATACAGGCACTGCCCCTTCTGCATCATCCATGAGGAAACGGCTCAGCACGTTTTCTGGGAGTGCTCTTTTGCTCAGGACCTGTTGAGGGCCCTGGAACCCGAACTCAAGGACTTTGTGCCACAGAGAACCATCACACACTTTGGGGTGTTGAACGGACTTTTCTGTGGAATTTTACTCTGGAACACATTGACAGCGCCTGGAGGGTGCTGTGTTGTTTTAAGGACGCTTTATGGTGGCCAGGAAGTGCCTCATCCACCAGCGGGAGAGGATGTCCATTGAGGGCTGCCGCAAACTGATCCTCAGTCTGCTCAGAGACTATACCTTGATGGACTTTGAGGAAGAGGACGTCTGAAGATCTCCCCTTCCCCCTACTCCCCCTTGTGTGTCTTTGTCCTTTCAATAAAGCTTTGGGCCTGTGTCCCCTTTTCCCCCTCCCCGCCCCCCCCCCACACACCCAATGCTTATTGTAAATTGTAACAATCGTATCTTGCATGATTTGTAATTGTAGGAAATGTTTTCTAAGCATGCTATGGTCTCGGGGTAAGCGGCGTTATGCATGACGTGTTGGTCTGGGGATTCATTCGCCACGCACATCACGTCAGGCATCATACCGCTGAGTGAATGTATTTATTGAATGTATTTATTGTATGCCTGGAACTATATTGCAATGTGGTGCGCTGCGTCGCAGTACAGGGTGAGATGTACCCCGATTACGAATATCGTGTTTTTTTATACTTCTGTAATAAAGTATATTTTTCAATCAAAAAAATCCTATCTCCTGACTCTCCGGACATGTAGTTCCGGGTGCCGTGCTGGTTGTTTTCTTACATTTATCCCTGTTGCAGGCAAGCAGCAGGGCTTACTGAAGAAAGTGATTGGTAGACTCCGGGGGGGGCGGGCTGCAGCTGGGCACGCTCAGTGTCTGTGACACTTGTTCAGACAGCACACTTCCCCCCTCCCTCCCCGCATAGACGGGGGAGGAGAGAGATTCTGTTTTGCTCCGCCTCTTCCCGCCCCTCTGCTCTGTGACTGCCCCGTGGGGGGGAAATTTGAAGATCCATCCGGTTGTAGAATTGGGGATGTCTGAGTCTGCAGAGAGCAGCCTGGGGGTGAGCGATCTCTGCTCTACCATGGAGCTTTCCCCACCTCCTTCCCTTCTCTCCTTATCTACCTCCCCCCTCCCTGTTCTTCCAGGAGCTTCATACTTCCCTATTCCATGTCCAGTTGGCAGCTGAGCTCTGACCTAAGGGGGGGACTCTGCTGAGCTCTGACGTAAGGGGGGGGGGGGACTCCGCTGAGCTCTGACGTATGGGAGGAGGGACTCCGCTGAGCTCTGACGTAAGGGGGGGGGGACTCCGCTCGACACTGACGTAAGGGGGGGGGACTCCGCTCGACACTGACGTAAGGGGGGGGGGACTCCGCTCGACACTGACGTAAGGGGGGGGGACTCCGCTCGACACTGACGTAAGGGGGGGGGACTCCGCTCGACACTGACGTAAGGGGGGGGGACTCCGCTCGACACTGACGTAAGGGGGGGGGACTCCGCTCGACACTGACGTAAGGGGGGGGGACTCCGCTCGACACTGACGTAAGGGGGGGGGACTCCGCTCGACACTGACGTAAGGGGGGGGGACTCCGCTCGACACTGACGTAAGGGGGGGGGACTCCGCTCGACACTGACGTAAGGGGGGGGGGACTCCGCTCGACACTGACGTAAGGGGGGGGGGACTCCGCTCGACACTGACGTAAGGGGGGGGGACTCCGCTCGACACTGACGTAAGGGGGGGGGACTCCGCTCGACACTGACGTAAGGGGGGGGGACTCCGCTCGACACTGACGTAAGGGGGGGGGACTCCGCTCGACACTGACGTAAGGGGGGGGGACTCCGCTCGACACTGACGTAAGGGGGGGGGACTCCGCTCGACACTGACGTAAGGGGGGGGGACTCCGCTCGACACTGACGTAAGGGGGGGGGACTCCGCTCGACACTGACGTAAGGGGGGGGGACTCCGCTCGACACTGACGTAAGGGGGGGGGACTCCGCTCGACACTGACGTAAGGGGGGGGGACTCCGCTCGACACTGACGTAAGGGGGGGGGACTCCGCTCGACACTGACGTAAGGGGGGGGGACTCCGCTCGACACTGACGTAAGGGGGGGGGACTCCGCTCGACACTGACGTAAGGGGGGGGGACTCCGCTCGACACTGACGTAAGGGGGGGGGACTCCGCTCGACACTGACGTAAGGGGGGGGGACTCCGCTCGACACTGACGTAAGGGGGGGGGACTCCGCTCGACACTGACGTAAGGGGGGGGGACTCCGCTCGACACTGACGTAAGGGGGGGGGACTCCGCTCGACACTGACGTAAGGGGGGGGGACTCCGCTCGACACTGACGTAAGGGGGGGGGACTCCGCTCGACACTGACGTAAGGGGGGGGGACTCCGCTCGACACTGACGTAAGGGGGGGGGACTCCGCTCGACACTGACGTAAGGGGGGGGGACTCCGCTCGACACTGACGTAAGGGGGGGGGACTCCGCTCGACACTGACGTAAGGGGGGGGGACTCCGCTCGACACTGACGTAAGGGGGGGGGACTCCGCTCGACACTGACGTAAGGGGGGGGGACTCCGCTCGACACTGACGTAAGGGGGGGGGACTCCGCTCGACACTGACGTAAGGGGGGGGGACTCCGCTCGACACTGACGTAAGGGGGGGGGACTCCGCTCGACACTGACGTAAGGGGGGGGGACTCCGCTCGACACTGACGTAAGGGGGGGGGACTCCGCTCGACACTGACGTAAGGGGGGGGGACTCCGCTCGACACTGACGTAAGGGGGGGGGACTCCGCTCGACACTGACGTAAGGGGGGGGGACTCCGCTCGACACTGACGTAAGGGGGGGGGACTCCGCTCGACACTGACGTAAGGGGGGGGGACTCCGCTCGACACTGACGTAAGGGGGGGGGACTCCGCTCGACACTGACGTAAGGGGGGGGGACTCCGCTCGACACTGACGTAAGGGGGGGGGACTCCGCTCGACACTGACGTAAGGGGGGGGGACTCCGCTCGACACTGACGTAAGGGGGGGGGACTCCGCTCGACACTGACGTAAGGGGGGGGGACTCCGCTCGACACTGACGTAAGGGGGGGGGACTCCGCTCGACACTGACGTAAGGGGGGGGGACTCCGCTCGACACTGACGTAAGGGGGGGGGACTCCGCTCGACACTGACGTAAGGGGGGGGGACTCCGCTCGACACTGACGTAAGGGGGGGGGACTCCGCTCGACACTGACGTAAGGGGGGGGGACTCCGCTCGACACTGACGTAAGGGGGGGGGACTCCGCTCGACACTGACGTAAGGGGGGGGGACTCCGCTCGACACTGACGTAAGGGGGGGGGACTCCGCTCGACACTGACGTAAGGGGGGGGGACTCCGCTCGACACTGACGTAAGGGGGGGGGACTCCGCTCGACACTGACGTAAGGGGGGGGGACTCCGCTCGACACTGACGTAAGGGGGGGGGACTCCGCTCGACACTGACGTAAGGGGGGGGACTCCGCTCGACACTGACGTAAGGGGGGGGGACTCCGCTCGACACTGACGTAAGGGGGGGGGACTCCGCTCGACACTGACGTAAGGGGGGGGGACTCCGCTCGACACTGACGTAAGGGGGGGGGACTCCGCTCGACACTGACGTAAGGGGGGGGGACTCCGCTCGACACTGACGTAAGGGGGGGGGACTCCGCTCGACACTGACGTAAGGGGGGGGGACTCCGCTCGACACTGACGTAAGGGGGGGGGACTCCGCTCGACACTGACGTAAGGGGGGGGGACTCCGCTCGACACTGACGTAAGGGGGGGGGACTCCGCTCGACACTGACGTAAGGGGGGGGGACTCCGCTCGACACTGACGTAAGGGGGGGGGACTCCGCTCGACACTGACGTAAGGGGGGGGGACTCCGCTCGACACTGACGTAAGGGGGGGGACTCCGCTCGACACTGACGTAAGGGGGGGGACTCCGCTCGACACTGACGTAAGGGGGGGGGACTCCGCTCGACACTGACGTAAGGGGGGGGGACTCCGCTCGACACTGACGTAAGGGGGGGGGGACTCCGCTCGACACTGACGTAAGGGGGGGGGACTCCGCTCGACACTGACGTAAGGGGGGGACTCCGCTGGACACTGACGTAAGGGGGGGACTCCGCTGGACACTGACGTAAGGGGGGGACTCCGCTGGACACTGACGTAAGGGGGGGACTCCGCTGGACACTGACGTAAGGGGGGGGGACTCCGCTGGACACTGATGTAAGGGGGAATGATAAATATGATCCTTCCTATGACTTGTTTGCTCTGAGGCAGTGCTGTGAAGTCAATGTCGGGTCATCATGAACTTGATGACTTTTGATTGGAGTTGCTGGATAATCAGGATAATTGCCCGATATCCGGCTGCAAGGCTCCAATCTCCGGCAGCCTGCTGCCTGACAGGAGTGACGTCACTGTCACTCTCTGCAGGAAGAGAAGGGATTGGATTGGATAGCAGGAGAATGCTGCTGGTGGAGCAGAGAGGGCTTTGGGGGAGGACTATGTTCTCCTCCCTCCAATGGCAGCTCAGTGTGGGTAGGAGGGGGGACAACAGGGGGAAGACCTTTGGTTCCCAAATATACTGTAATACCCAGGACATTGTACAGAGTGGTGGTGGGTTCCTGGGGCTCTGAATTCCAGCACCGGCACTGCCAGGGCCTGTGTCATGGGAGGTATTGGAGTGTCTCCAGAAGATGTTCAGCACTGACCCCTGACTACCGTTCAGTCTATGCTGAGCATACAGACCTCCTTTAGAAACAAGTGCCCACCAAGGGGTGAAGAACTGACCTTCATTCCACTTGGACAATATTATTTGACCAGTGAGATGGTAAGAAGGTGAAGGTTGTCTTCTTTTCATGGCTGGAGTTCTGTAAGGAGGTTTGAAAGTAAGTTCAGGTAGGAGGACCATCATAGACCAACAGCCCCCCTCCCTAACTCAGCGACTCCCTGAGCCATTGTACCTCCTCTTCTCTCAGAGATCTCCTATCAAGGATCCAAAGTCCTTCAGCTACTCTACCCCCTCAGAGAACTTGGGATCCACTATCCTCCAAGGGGCCCCAAAGTTCTCCATTATCTGTACCCCAAAAGAGACCCCTCAGCTCCCCTTCATCCATCAGAACCCTTAGAGGACCATATTACTAGAATTTATCTCCACAATGAGGAGAATGTTCCGGCCCCGGAAGTGGGGGAATGTTCTGCCCCTGAAGGGGTTCATCTGGGTTCCCACACTATATATGTGTGTATCATCATCTGCTGGAGATAAAAGACGTCACAGTGACTATGGAGGAAGAGGACGGATGTGGCTGTGGAGGAAGAGGACGGACGTGACTATGGAGGAAGAGGACGGACATGACTATGGAGGAAGAGGACAGACATGACGGGGGGTTACTGGGTGTAAATAGGAAATAACAGCTTATTACCTCCTCTGTTGCCCCTTTCACCAACGTCTCCTTGCTGGTTTCTACCATATGGAACTTCCTGTCTTTATTCCAGATGACTTCCTGTCTTTACCCAACATCACTTCCTGTTTGTACCTGACATCATTTCCTTTCTGTATTCCATAGAGACCTTCTATTTAGGTATAAGTGAGATCACCACCTTGTGGATTTCAGAAGAACTGCAGAAACATAAAAATATCTACCTTACAGGGCTACCAGGGAAGTTCAAAAATAATAAATAATAATAATAAATAGCTCTTATGTTTAATAAAGATATTTTATTACATATAGAAAAGTCTTAAAAACACAGAACACAAAATACAAATGTATAGTTAATAAAACAGATACCACCAAAACTGATCCTTTTGTTGAAGAAAATGCAAAAATACATCCTAAAGTATAAAAATATCTATCAATCCACTGATAATGAAGATGTTGGACATAAATGACAAGGATGTAATGGTCACAGAGGAATGGTGGTGGAGATCTCTCACAGTAAGAACACTTCCTTGAATGGTTCTATAAATAAAGAATGAATCCTGGAGGGAATAAAGCTGTAAAGCAATAAATAATATATAAACTGGGCCATCCACTTCATCCATAAAGACATTGTGATTGAAGATCTTCTAGATCACATAGAAGGAGGACTCATCCATGATTTCATACATTTGTTTGGAAGGATAGAACAATCCTCAGAAGGGAACATGTAGGATGACAGGAAAGGCTCCTGACTGGTGAGATCCTCCAAACATAATGATGACATCCATGAACTGGAGCGAGCTCGTTGGGGTGATAAAGCCAATCTGGAAACACTGTGTAGACGTTCTCCAAGAACTCAGCACAATCAAGGTGTGGAGAAAGTCTCCAGGTGGGTTTAGCCTGTCATTTATCATAGGTAGAAATGTCCACACATGGACTTCCACAGGGACCCCCGAGACTACATATAGAACTTGGAGGTACCTGTAACATGGAACAGGATTTGGTGTTGCTGGAAGACTGGTCAGATCAGTGGAAATTGCAGTTCAATGTTTCTGAATCGTGAACTGGGGATGGGTAGCGGGTACAAAGCTCCCTGGGATGGGCACACTTTCAGGGACAGATACCAGTCCAGTGATGTAGTGACAAACAGTGCAGTGTTTATTGGTGCTGATTACAGGTGCTGTACAATGTTCCACAAAGTAACGGCAAAACCCTCAAAACCAAAATCCTAGCCGTGTCCCGGCACTAACTACACAAACACGATTCCTGACTATCAGGGTACTGGGGCAGTGGACATTTTTTGTTCTGTTGAATTGTTGGGGAGGAGACACACTGTGTATATAAACGGCAGGAAGGTGGCAGTGCAGGGGTGGGTGGCCATTTATAAATGGCCTCCCCGCCCCCTGCTTGTGTGCGCTCCCTGGGAGCATGCAGCACCACAATCCGGTGCCCGCTGTGTCCACCAGACACAGTGGAACACCGTTCATTGTACGGGACCTCTGTGCGAGGTCATGATCATGTGATCACTGATTGGCCAATCAGTGATCACATGTCACTTCTGACATCATTGCTTACTACGTGTGAAATCTGTAAATGATCACAGAGGTCACATGGTACAGGGCTATTCACAACAGCCTTGTACCATGTGACAAGCTGTGACCAATCACATCTCACACAGTATTTCTCAATGGCTGCAAGAATGCAGCCAGAGAGAAGGCGAAATTATTCCTCTTTATGGGTGTAAAAGCAATCGGTGTAAAAAATAATTTAAAAAATCTTCATCACCCCCCACAGGTAGTACAGTGTCACCATGGTGACAGTATGTTAAAAAAAATAATAATAATAATATAAAAAAATAAAATAAAAATGTTAAAATATTTTTTAAAAATTATAATTTTTGGTTATAAACTAATTTGGGTTATTTTTTGTTTTACTAAAAAGATAACGGAATACATTTTGGCCAAGATGTATGATGAAATATTTATTTGCAAAATTTTGTAAGAAATAAACTTTTTTTCAAAATTTTTGGACTTTTGCATTTATAAAGCAAAAAAATAAAAATACCACCAAAATAAAGTTTTATCTGTCTCAAAAAATGCTAAAAAAATCATATGGGTACAGTGTTGCATGATTGCGCAATGGTCATTCAAAGTGTGACAGCGCTGAAAGCTGAAAATTGGCCTGGGCAGGAAGGGGGGAAAGTGTCTGAACTTGGAGTGGTTAAAGAGGGGTGGGCTCCCACAGGTCCACCTGCCCTTGGTCTAGCCATTAAACACATGTGCCTCTACTAGGGGGGTTCAATTAGTTTGTAGAGTTAGGACTACAGAATATTGGGGTGCGGTGACGTGGCTCTGTAGCTTACAATGTGATTGCAAATGTGTGCTAACTAAACCCGTTTTTAACGCATACTGTTAGACGGGGTAATTCGGTTTGTTTGCAGGATGGCTGGCAAGTTGAGCCGGGAACTTTTCTCTTTTGTTGTGTGACATGCGTTGCCCGTTCAAGTGCTCCTTGCTGTGAAGGCCAGTTATAGACTGGGGCAGCGGCCATTTCTTGTCCTATCAGGGTGAGCAAGCCTAGTGCTTGTCAGTCTCTAAATATGCAGCTTTACCCCAAGAACCCGTTGGAGGACCCCTGGCTGAGAAAGGCTGGACTAGGCAGTCATATATCTCTGCCCCCCTTGGTGGGAGTGGAGGTGACCCCTCTATAAGTGTAGTGATCCCCCCAAAGGGGGTAAGTTTGTTCACTCCACCACTCTGCCTCCCAACCCCAAGAACTGTCTCAGCCCCAACTGGCACCCCTGACAATAGTGAAGTACAAGGACCAATGAAAAGCACACACGGTATAATAAACACAGAGATCAGCTTTACTGTAAGACCTCTATGGGAAGTAATAAACATGAACAACAGGTATACGTTCGGTGAATCCAGAGAACAGCAAATCCTGAGACCGGAAGCAATATAACTCACTTTTACACTCAGGCTGCTTTCAGGGGATTCCAACCGTGAATAACCCCAAGAGGAGAGGAAACACTTACATGGCGCCCTCAAAGTGGGTCTAAACTAAACTCAGCTCTATGATGTCCAAGCAGGAGGAGAGCAGAAGGATGACTCTCTGTGGTGTCAGACTTCTCCCTTCTAACCCCCGACACCACAAGCCCAATAGGCAAACACTGCGCCCAACTGATGCTTCATAGCTACTTTCCAAGGTAGAGCTATTCCCTCCCACACCATGCAATCTAGAGGCCTGAATACGCATGCGCGTGCCCGTATGGCACCAGTAACTTCAGTCTCTTGGTAACAGGATGAATGTTGGGGTCTTCAGCGAGACACTTTCATTGGTGCACTTACACTCCTATGGTAAAGTATCATTGTAATCCCGTGGCAGGATTTGTATAGCAAAGCAAACACTGTGTCTGTATAGCAGGACCATCTACACAACCCAGTGCCTGGTGAGTATGGGAGAAGTGTCATGTCTCTGTGTGCCGTGTTCCTGTCATCTGCCAGGGGGCAAAATCCCTCTCACCAGATCCTGGGACTAAGGCCCAAACCATGGTCCTGGAAATGACCGGCTCCTGTGGTCACCTCACGATGAGCCCTTCACACTGTCGGTGTAGGCACTGTACTGTAGGCCACATCTCTCAGGTTGGATGTTCCCTGACTGATGCAGATACCTAAACATGGAGTGAACTGACCCTGAGCACTTCTCTGCCAGGTCCAGACTGTCTCCTGCCACATGCAGACTGCCTCCCCTCAGGAAAAACAAGATGAAGTCCTTCACTCTGCTCTCACTAAGCATGCTGGTCTCTGTAGTTCCATCCCTCATATCAGCCTATCAGGCCATTTCTGTTCAAGACTGCATATCCCACAATGCTTTGCAGCTGCACCTCCTGCTTGAGAAAGTCCCTGTCATTGGCTCCTTTAATACCTCTTCTGATTGGCTCTCTCTGTATTACAGTCTGAGAGGAGAAGGGAGGGGCTGAAATCCCTGACTGCCTTGTGTGTATCCAGTGCAAGTGTCAGATTTCACAGGAGATGCCAGTCAGCAGGTTACAGCAGTCACAGATAGGAGTCATTTCCTCCCTACACAAGGATCTACAGTCCATACACACCCAGCACAAGGCCGGGGTCACACTACCAGACGCTTCTCGGGCTGCAGTTCCTCTGCGCTCCACAAGGTGGGGATCTCACTTCTACCCAGACAGGAAGTCTCTATGGAAGACAGACAGGAAGTGATGTCAGGTACAGACAGGAAGTGATGTCAGGCACAGACAGGACGTTCCGGGTGAGAGCTGAGTTGGGAGGAAGCAGAGAGGAGACGTTGCTGGAAGTGGCAGCAGAGGAGGTAATAAGATGTTATTTCCTATTTACACCCAGTAACCCCCCATCATGTCCGTCCTCTTCCTCCATAGTCATGTCCGTCCTCTTCCTCCATAGTCATGTCCGTCCTCTTCCTCCATAGTCACTGTGACGTCTTTTATCTCCAGCAGATGATGATACACACATATATAGTGTGGGAACCCAGATTAACCCCTTCAGGGGCAGAACATTCCCCCACTTCCGGGGCCGGAACATTCTCCTCATTGTGGAGAGGTGTCACCTTCTCACCTCATCAGTCTATACCAGTGGTGGGCAACCTTTTTTTTCAACTGAGCCAAATCTCGCCAAAACCATGATTGAAATTTATTTTGAGAGCCACATTTTTAAAACTGAAAATACATCTCCCATATAGTAATTAATCCCCCATATAGTAATTCATCCCCCATATAGTAATTCATCCCCCATATAGTAATTCATCCCCCATAGTAATTCATCCCCCATATAGTAATTCATCCCCCCCATAGTAATTCATCCCCCCCATAGTAATTCATCCCCCATATAGTAATTCATCCCCCATATAGTAATTCATCCCCCATATAGTAAGTCCCCCATAGTAATTCATTCCCCATATAGTAATTCATCCCCCATATAGTAAGTCCCCCATATAGTAATTCATTCCCCATATAGTAAGTCCCCCATATAGTAATTCATCCCCCATATAGTAAGTCCCCCATATAGTAATTCGTCCCCCATATAGTAAGTCCCCCATATAGTAAGTCCCCCATATAGTAATTCATTCCCCATATAGTAAGTCCCCCATATAGTAATTCATCCCCCATATAGTAAGTCCCCCATATAGTAATTCATTCCCCATATAGTAAGTCCCCCATATAGTAATTCATCCCCCATATAGTAAGTCCCCCATATAGTAATTCATCCCCCATATAGTAAGTCCTCCATATAGTAATTCATTCCCCATATAGTAAGTCCTCCATATAGTAATTCATCCCCCATATAGTAAGTCCCCCATATAGTAATTCATTCCCCATATAGTAAGTCCCCCCCCGTGTCAATTCACTTACCTTTGCTCCGCGCGTTCCTCTCGTATTCCCGCGCCGTTCTGGTCTTCAGGGCGGACTGTGAGAGGAGAAGAGTTCGTCACGCTGCCCCGCCTACATCCTGGCTGCCCCGCCTACATCCTGATAGCTGCAGAGTCCTGACGCCCGAGAGGAGGGAGGGGGGCGGCCATCCGAGAGGAGGGGAGAGGAGGAGAGGAGGGGGGGGGGGCGGGCGGCCGCCCGCCCGCCCGCCCGAGAGGAGGGAGGGGAGCGGGCGCCCGGCACACAGGAGAGCCGCATTTCAGTTTGTAAAGAGCCGCATGTGGCTCGCGAGCCGCGGCTTGCCGACCACTGGTCTATACTAATGGATTATATCACTTTTATAAGTGGCGGGGAATGGAGAAATCTATGACATCACACTGACCTCACAGCTCCTCCTCCCAATGTCCTCCATCCAGAGTCAGAGAATCCTATGACATCACACTGACCTTACAGCTCCTCCTCCCAATGTCCCTCCATCCAGAGTCAGAGAATCCTATGACATCACACCGACCTCACAGCTCCTCCCCCCAATGTCCCTCCATCTGACATTTTTCTGATGCTCTTAGGATGTGGGGTCCCTTGGTATCCTCACATGTAAAGTGGGACTGTTGGTCCTGCGTTGTATGTTATGACATCAGAATGCTGCAACATGCCTATACCCTGCGTAGTGTGGGGGTCCTGTGGGGGGGAATCATACCTCAGCCTAAAGTGGGGCTTTAATAAAATGGAGACCTGAATGGAGAGGTGAGGAGGATTCTGGGAATATCATTTGATGTGACTATTTGTGTTCAGATGTAGAGTTTTCCTCCTGTGAAGTCTGGAGATCATATGACATCACATTGCCTCCACCTCCCTCCCTGATAGAAGAGAGAAAGAAGAAGAAGATTCTAGAAGTCACCAGAGAGATCACTGAGCTGCTGACAGGAGAGGTGAGCGGTGCCGGGAATTCTGGGACATTCTCCAGTAACAGACAAGGGATGTGTCTGGATGGTGACTGTATCATTGTGTGTGTCAGGTTCCTATAAGGTGTCAGGGTGTCACTGTCTATTTCTCCATGGAGGAGTGGGAGTATTTAGAAGGACACAAGGATCTCTACAAGGACGTCATGATGGACAATCAGCCGCCCCTCACATCACCGGGTAAGAGGAGACTTTATTGTAAAGGAGAGAGCAGTACGGAGGATCCACCTAGATCCCCCATCATCTGATAAACACATAGAAACAATGGATTCAGTCAGTGTGTGTGTTTCCTACAGATGGATCCAGTCATGGGAACCCACCAGAGAGATGTCCCCGTCCTCTGTATTCCCGGGATTCCACACAGGAAGGTCACACCATCCCTCACCATCATCAGGTAGATGAGGAACAATCACTGATAGTATCATTAGGATCTGTACATTATCTGCATTGTTACCATTGATGGCATTTTTATTATATATTCAGAGTGGAAACCTGAGAGATCCTAAAGTTGAGGTTAAAGAAGAGATAAAAGAGGAGGAGGATGAGGATGGGGGGATGGAGGAGTCAGAGCTTCTAAAGAAACACAAAGATCTGTACCAGGACACCATGGTGGAGTCATCCAGCTACAGGAACCCACCAGAGAGATGTCCCCGTCCTCTGTATTCCCGGGATTCCACACAGGAAGGTCACACCATCCCTCACCATCATCAGGTAGATGATGACAATTATTGGTAGTTGTGATTTATACACAGCATGTTTGTTACAATGAATGTTTTATTATATCTTTCAGAGTGGAATCCTCAGGGATGATAATATTGATGTTAAAGAAGAGTATAAAGAGGAGGATGAGGAGTATGGAGTGATGGAGGAGTTTTCAGAAGGACACAAGGATATGATGGAGCCACCTAATACCAGGAACCCCCCAGAGAGATGTCCCCGTCCTCTGTATTCCTGGGATTCCACACAGGAAGGTCACACCATCCCTCACCATTGCAAGGTTGGTGGGCTGGAGGATCTAGAACATGAACTCATGAAGACAATGTGTGGATTTTGTGTGTGATGTCACAATCATAAATCTTACATTTTACAGATGATATTTTCTCTCATTTCCTTGATTTAGAGTGGAGATCCAATCGATATAGAATTTGAGGTGAAAGCAGAAGAAGAAGAGGCGTATGTGAGGGATGATCAGCAGTCTATGGAGGAGGATGGAATAACGGGGACATTTATAGAGGAGGACACTCCTACAGAGATCAGCACAGGTGGGTCATGAACACTAAATCCATTCCTCCACCCATACTGCTCACTGATTGGTCCAGAGTAGGGCGGGGACTGGGTGATATCAGCCTGTAATCCCCTGGTCACTTTCCTGAGCTGTGTTCCCCGTCCTGTATTCCTGGATTTCTCTCGGATAATCTTCCTTCTCTGTGCTGCAGACACAATTTATGTCTCTAGACTGGATTTATGGAGGTTCTGGGGTTCAGCTGGCAGAAAAATGTTCATTTTCACAAGTGTTAAGATACCTAAGCACCTTGGACAAGTGATTTCTTTCTTCTGCCCCATGCCCGGGTCTAGTAAGATCTCTGACAGAACATTTCTCCCAGGGTTCCTTGCTCTGTGGTCTGCTGGCTGTGCCGGGTGGAGGGATATGTCTGTAGTGTCTCAGACCCAAGTCACTGAGTGCAGTCTCAGGAGATGGGAGGCAGCGGTGTGGGATCTCTGCAACTTGTCTCATGTAGACATTTAATCTTCCACTGATTACTGAATACCAATATTATCAGTCCTGACCCTTACACTGTATCATTTATATTGTACATTACACAGTCCTGACCCCTTCACTATATACTCTATGTTGTACATTACATACTCCTGACCCCTGCACTATATACTCTATGTTGTACATTACATAGTCCTGACCCCTGCACTATATACTCTATGTTGTACATTACATACTCCTGACCCCTGCACTATATACTCCATGTTGTACATTACATACTCCTGACCCCTGCACTATATACTCTATGTTGTACATTACATCCTTCTGATACTGTATAGTCCTAACATTTGTATCCTATATAATAAGTTGTACATTACATAGGCGTTACTTCTTTTACACCCATTTCCTCCCAGCTGGACATTTTATATCGGATGATGTGATTGGAGCACAGACTTTTACATGGTGATAATAATGTGATAACATCCTCCAACTTTGGACCCTTAAACAGAAAGTGATAATGAGGGAGGAGTCAATACCCCAATGATGGTGGTCTTCAGGATCAGTCCAGTCTTCATCTTGGTTGTTCTCCCCCCATCCTCACTCTCTGACCTCTGGTGTGGCTCAGCCCCACTGTTCATCATGACTAAATCATGGACTAAATAAGGAAGTGCAGTACTTCTTGTGTGGGGAAGATGGCGATGAGTGATAGAGGGGGTGGGGACCCTCGTCCTATAATCCCCTCATCACTGTCCCTTCTATAAAAGACAGTTCTGGTTGTTTCCTCACTCTCTGACTAAGGTCCATGAATAAAGAAATGACCTGGTAGGAGATCAGAGGAGCCATTTCCTAGTTCCCTTGAGGGTGGAATTGTAAGCTCCTCAGAGACCAAGCTGCCTGATGTGGGCGGAGTCCTGGTTTGGGGGAACCAATCAGCTCCTGTCTAGTAATCCTCTTTGTCTTTGTATTTTAGTCCATGGCCGGGAGATGAGGAAAACCTCCGAGGATTGTCTCACTTTGTCTCCAGACTGGAAAGTAGAAGATGAGGACATCACACAGTATAGTCCAGGAGAAAACCCGGCTCCCTCCAATGTCCATACGGCACCACCCAGTGTAGATGGACCATCGGATTCCTCGTATCCTGAGGAACCTCAGACTGTGCGGGACCAGGCCGACCTTCCAACAGGGAAGAGGTTCTCCTGTACTGAGTGCGGGAAAGGTTTCCATTATAAATCCCAACTTAATAGGCATAAAAGATGTCACACGGGGGAGAAGCCGTATTCCTGTCCAGAGTGTGGGAAATGTTTTTCACATAAGTGCCATCTTGACATACATCAGAGATCTCACACGGGGGAGAAGCCGTATTCCTGTCCTGAGTGTGGAAAATGTTTTTCAGTGAAGTGCAGTCTTTACAACCATCAGAGATCTCACACGGGGGAGAAGCCGTATTCCTGCCCTGAGTGCGGGAAATGTTTTTCTCATAAGTCACATCTTGACACGCATCAGAGAACTCACACGGGGGATAAGCCATATTCCTGCCCTGAGTGCGGGAAATGTTTTTCACAGAAGTCCAGTCTTTACAAACATCAGAGATCTCACACAGGAGAGAAGTTCTATTCCTGTCCTGAGTGCGGGAAATGTTTTTCACATAAGTCACATCTTGACACACATCAGAGATCGCACACAGGGGAGAAACCGTATTCCTGTTCTGAGTGCGCAAAATGTTTTTCACAGACGTCCAGTCTCTACAAACATCAGAAATCTCACACGGGGGAGAAGCCATATTCCTGTCCTGAGTGCGGGAAACGTTTTGCAGAGAAGTCCAATCTTTACAAACATCAGATATCTCACACGGGGGAGAAGCCATATTCCTGTCCTGAGTGCGGGAAACATTTTGCACAGAAGTACCAACTTTACACACATCAGAGAATGCACACGGGGGAGAAGCCGTATTCCTGTCCTGAGTGTGGGAAATGTTTTTCATGGAAGTTCCATCTTTCCAGGCATCAGAGATCTCACACGGGGGAGAAGCCGTATTCCTGTCCTGAGTGCGGGAAACGTTTTGCACAGAAGTACCAACTTTATCCACATCAGAGAATGCACACAGGGGAGAAGCCATATTCCTGTCCTGAGTGTGGGAAATGTTTTTCTGTGAAGTGCCATCTTTCCAAGCATCAAAGATCTCACATGGGGGAGAAGCAATATTCCTGTCCTGAGTGAGGGAAATGTTTTGCACAAAAACAGATCTTGTCACACATGAAAGGTCTCACACGGGTGAGAAGCCATATTCCTGTTTTGAGTGCGGGAAATGTTTTTTAGACAAGTCCAATCTTTACAAACATCAGAGATCTCATACGGGGGGAGAAGCCGTATTCCTGTCCTGAGTGCGGGAACTGTTTTTCACAGAACTCCTAGCTTTACAAACATCAGAGATCTCACACAGGGAGAAGCTGATTTCTACTTCTTAATGAGGGAAATGTTCCTCACTGAAGTCCTGTCTTCCTGTACATCAGGGGTCCCACACAACCCTGGAGGCGTATTAGTGCCTTGAGTGTGGGAAATGTCTTCTAGATGAATGTTGCTGGACATCCCAGCTCTCATGTGGGGAAGAAGCACACCCTGATATACACCTCAGATATACTCCATGGCTGATCTTCATCATGGAAGAAACAGTTCCTAAGGAGATCAGAGGCCCCCAAAAACATGGATGAAGTGTGGGACCGGGTCGGCCAATGATGGCAGGAGAAAAAGAAAAATGGAGTCCTGCCCTGTGATTGGCTGAGTACAGTTTGTGGTGGGAGATTTCACAAACACTTGGAAGTTGATTATGATTACTTTGTGGACAAATGTTCCAAGCACTCATTAGGCCCACAGTTGAAGGTGAGGACAATACTTGCATGGTGGGGGATCACTGAAGAGGTGGGTGGTAATAAAATGTCCCAATTCTAGAAGAGTGACTGATGGTGTACACATGGAAGCAATGGAATTGTGTGTATACCGGGAATGAAGGAGTGATTGGTGAATGCACATATTGGGACTTTCCCGTGTCTTTCTCCATACATGTTTCTTCTTGTATGTTTCCCGTGATACAAATGTCTGTGTATATGATCGGCACATGATGGTCTGTCTATGACAAACGTTTCATTGATCTGATCATTTCCATGGTGATTGTGGACACATTGGCCCTGATTTACTAAGACGTGAGTCTACCAGCAGACTCTGACCATTCAGGCAGACTCAGTTAAATCAATGAGGACCTGTCAGTCCTCTGAGTGGCGTTTAGCAATCTCATTGATGAACGTCTACTTTACTATTAGTAAATGTGGAATCGCGTCTGGCACATTTTTAGGTGCAATACCGGATATGTTCGCTAGATGGCGCAGAAGCGCGGGCTTTGTACCATTGGCGGTTTCCTGTTGGCAAAAGAGAATACTTAGAATGTAACATAATTAGTACACCGAGATTAGAATTGTTTTTTTGCTGTTTCTCCAACATGATGAGACAACTGATGCATTTACTAATGAATGTCATACATTCTATTTTCAGATGTTAAACATTTTCACACTTATATCTGTTCACACCATTTGTGGTGCAGAAACGCGTGCAAGAGCACGCATTGTCCAGCACAGCAAAGAAATGCAATACCCTCTGCAGATGTGCGCAGGTACCATGATGAAAACTTAATTGCACCTCCACATGTCTAGTAAACACAGATGCATTCACAGCCACAAAAACGCATGGCACCACACTACTGTGCGGTTAGGTGCAACACACTTTTACAATAACATGCCTGCAGTATTTTTGCATGTTCCCACACATTAGTCAGCTCATTGAAATGAATGAGCTGAGGAAAAAAAAAGTAAAAAATGTCCCATTCACACAGGTCCTCTGTCCTGTACAGCATGAATGAGGGGGTTGTTCATGTGGCTGGAGCCACCTGTTACACTATGGGGAAACAGCAGCTGTATGAACACAGGTTGTCATCTGACAGGTGTGAAGGCATGGGGAAGTGGCCCTGAATGCTCACTGTCTGTGTTCAGGGCTGTACACCTGCACCCATATGCTTGTCAAATTATGACCTGCAGCATTTCCATTGTGTAACATAGGTTGCCTGCAAACGGCGATAGCCACAAAAACAACCACTGATTCCCACGCTACAGGCCACAGCACCCATGTGAATGAGCCCCAAGACCTCCATTACACACACAGCTTTATTTATGAACTCAGTACAGTTTTATCCTTTAGATTTCACAGGAATATGGTTGGGATTATGTCCATTAATAATGTTTTTAGTGTATTTTTACCATAAATATAATTTGGATATTTTCTCTGGCGGTGGGGGGCTGTCAGGTATGCTGTATGGGGCCCCATGATATCTAACAGTGGCCCTGTATGCTTGTGTCTGTGCCACCTGTATAGTTAGGAAGAACCTTGAACCTCTACTATGTACCTCAATGGATCTAGGAATTGGACACTTTCCCTCCTGAAGATACAACCATTATTAGTAATGTTTCCCCGGCCAATGAGGATCAGCTCCTCGGTGGAGAACAGCGATCTCGCCATGTCCAGATGTGGTCTGGAATTCCACAAAAGAACAATTTACAAAACTAAAAAATAGACTTGCAAATTACCACTAAACTCTCCTAACCACACTCCCATCCACTAACACTTCCGGGTGTGTGCAAACGTCCTTCTGCCAACGTCATGACGTATTTCCAGTATGACAGCTGCTCTAGTGCCTCCAACAGCCGTCTTGGCATTTATTTGTGCACCATAGCAATTTTACATGCGGCTCCATTGTGTATATGACATTCGCAAATATATGTTTGCAGTTCTATTGTGGATTTGGCATTGGTGAATGTATGCTTGCAGCTATACTGTGTATATGACATTGGTGAATGTATGCTTGCAGCTATACTGTGTATATGACATTGGTGAATGTATGCTTGCAGCTATACTGTGTATATGACATTGGTGAATGTATGCTTGCAGCTATACTGTGTAGATGACATTGGTGAATGTATGCTTGCAGCCAGGGTGGATAAAAATCAATGATTTTTTAAAAAAAAATTTAAAAAATCAGATTTTTTTGATTTATATAGGATTTTTTTTATTTAAATCTGATTTTTTTAAATTTAAATCGGAATTTTTAAAATAAAATGCTATTGTCCTCACGCACTATTATTATACATGTCTTATCAGCTGCAAAACTGAACATCACCAGGCTCTGGCGTTCCAATACCACTCCTACTCTGTCCCGCCTATTGACCGATCTTAACTTCTCCTGCGAGATGGAGAGAAACACTGCACTCCATAATTCCTCGTACTATAAATTCAAGACCCAATGGACTCGATGGTTACAGAATCCCAATTGTTCAATAAAATGATATTACAACATCCCTTTGTACTACATCACCTTGACAACTACGGTGCCTTCACCCCCCCCCTCCTCCCCTCTCTCTTCTCTTTCTACTCCCCCTAAATACACCCACTAACGTCCCAACTGGTTCACATAAGGAAGCATACCTCTCATGTACCTTACCCAAAACTTTGCATAGTACCTCGGCCAGATGGTGAGGTGCCGTTAGCTCATTCTCTGAATGCATATTTTGCTTGTATTAATGTGAACTGCTTTATACCACTGTTTTCAAATGTTTTTGTATGTTCAAAAATCTTCTAATAAAAATATCTGAATATAAAATAAAATGCTTTTTGAGGAAAATATATTACCATCCAAAGGTTATTCCATCATGAAATAAAGATTTGTTTTTTAATTTTGTAGAATAAGGCTGTATATGTTTAATTTGTTTGGTAAATAAATTCCATGAATCCATTCACAATGTCATGCTCTTCCGGAGGTTTTTGTAAGATTATTGGGCAGTTTCTCTGCCTACAAGATATTATCACAGATGTTGGTTTACTTTTGCAGTTCTCAAAACTGAATTTGACTCAGCGGAGATCACATGCCTCTTCTTCACAGCAAAAATGTTATAACATGAACAGAGTTAAGAAAAAGACCTTCATCCTAACTTCTACAAACCTATGAATACAGAATCAACTCCTTCAGTGCTAAGTTTCTAGAAGTTCAGTGAATAGAATAGAAATAATATTTTTCTGATTGTTTGGAGTGGAATAGATCTGCACAAGAAGAAAGTGAAACTAAGTGTGAGGAGGAAGGGGCTGACAGTCTAAGTTTCTTCAAATATATATATTTTGTTTAGCCAAATTAGTTAAAAAACATGGATGTTTGTTTCAGCAAATAACATATCCTGTAATGTTATTGTTTCAGTTGAATAAATCTATATAAATTGTTATTATTAACCCCTTGACGCCGACGTAACACAAATATGCGGCCTCACGGACCTGGGCTTTTTTCCGTGGGGCCGCATATTTGCGTACCTGTCTTTGTGTTGGGAGCGCGCCCCTCAGCGTGCTCCCAGCACCGAGACCGCGGTGTCACTGAGAGCACCGGGTCCCGTTCTAATGATCGGGACCCGGGACTCCCGGTCCCGGGTCACATGATCGCTGTGATAGCCTCTGATTGGCTATCACAGTGATCAGTCACTGTGCAGCCCGGCCCCCTTGTTTTTTTTTCTCTCTCTCTCTATGAATGGAGAAGAGAGATACATTGTATCTCTCGAACTCCTGTCAGAGAGAAGAAAAAAAAAGTTTGTAAAAAAAAAAAAAAAAGATAAATAAATATTAAAAAAATAAAAGAAAAAATAAAAAAAATACCTAGATCAAGGTTTGATCTAGTTCAGTGCCAGGGTTAGTGTTTAGGTCAGGGTCAAGGTCAAAGGTCAAGGTCAGGATTTAAAAAAAATTGGTATCAGTGTCAGTTAGTGTTAATGTCAGTGTCAGTTAGTGTTAGTGTGTTTTAGGTAAAAAAAAAAAGACAAAAACAAAATGCGCACTATGGTTTCTGGGCTGTACTACGGGTACAAACAACAAATAACATACACATATATGGTATTTCTGCGATCGTCAAGAGCTGGAGAATTTATTTTGGGTTGCTCTTTGGTGGTAGGTCATGGTCATAACAAGAAACACATAGCTAAATAAAAAAAAAAGGATTTTTTTTACTATTTTTGGCCAGTTTTCCTTTGATAATAAAAAAAAAATCAGGAGATATCTATTACCATTTACCACCAAATGAAAGCCCAATTTGTCCTGAAAAAATCAAGGTATAATCCACCTGGATGTGCAAAGTAGTTGTGATGATATGTACAGTTTTGCTATCACATGTCAACGGTGCAGAATTGTGCTTAGGCCTTTAGATTTGTTTTACCCTTAGGCGTGAAGGGGTTAAGGTAATGATTATTTTTCTCCTTCCTAAGTACAACAGAAAAGTTGTTCAAATATGAATGATTAACCTATTAAACTGGGGATAAAAAAACTAAAATGAAAAGTTGTTATTCTAAAAATCTTCATCTACTTGCATATTAAAGTTATACCGGCAAGAATTAGTCTTTATGTAGAAAACTAGGATTTAAATCAAGCCTCACTGACTAGTGATTTAAATTGTGATTTAAATCAGTTTGATTTAAATAAAATCCACCCTGCTTGCAGCTATACTGTGTATATGACATTGGTGAATGCATTTTTGCAGCTATACTGTGTATATGACATTGGTGAATGTATGCTTGCAGCTATACTGTGTATATGACATTGGTGAATGTATGCTTGCAGCTATACTGTGTATATGACATTGGTGAATGTATGTTTGCAGCTATACTGTGTATATGACATTGGTGAATGTATGCTTGCAGCTATACTGTGTATATGACATTGGTGAATGTATGTTTGCAGCTATACTGTGTATATGACATTGGTGAATGTATGTTTGTGGCTCTATTGTGTATATGACATTGGTGAATGTATCTTTGCAGCTATACTGTGTATATGACATTGGTGGATATATATTTGCCGGTAAAGGCCCAAAGTCAACATAAATTGGGGGCCCATTTTATTACTGTTAAGAGGATTGTAGAAGAAGAATAGCTAGCTGCACATTGAACACAACCTATTTATTGGTACAGAACATGGTCCTGTGGTGCAATAGGGGGCTTTTGGTTAGTTAGTTTGGACATACTTGAACATGTGCGCTCTAACACGGAAGATTTGGGCATATTATATAGCTAGCAAAAATAAGTGTTAGGGGTGCGAGTACTAGAACATGATATAATCCCTCAGAAAATACATAGTCCAAATGTTTATTGATCAAATACACATTCCACATTTATTTGGACATCAACAACAAGTAGGTACATTCAATTTCTTGGAGAAAAAAAAAGCAGGATTGATGTTGCTAAAATAGAACAGTAATGCTCATAAGAGCTTACAATCTAAAAGATAATACTTCTAATGAACTGTGCTTTCACAGGTTACAGCAGGAAACAAATGGTTAATATGAATCATGTAGTAGGCTTATCTATCCACAAAACAAGCTGCAGATCAAAATATCAATATAAAAATACATACGTGCCAAAATAAAACACCTCCCACCTCCCCAAATCCCCCACACATACATTTCTTATCAGGTTTGTCTGAAAACTGCATTTCAGTCTAAATGAAGCAAACTTGGAAGAGCAGAGCAATGGACATGTGTTAGGATTACAATGCAAAGATAATAAACACAATCATTGTACAATAACAAACAAACACACCTTAGAAGGAAGAACATGCAAATCATTTACAGCCCACATCAAAACACAGCGTGAGTGTGGCCTGGAGCAATTCACCACAATATCTCCCCCTCAAACCACCACAGACAAGGACTTGCAGAAATAATGTGCCTGTACAAGGCAAAAATCAGCCACAACTGCATCTCCTTATATAAGGTAGGCCACACCCACCACTGTCATTCATTGGGTCAGAGAAAGTGTTTGCACCTGATGAATCCTCTTCCCACCTGCGGTAACCCTTGGTATACAGGCCCCACAAATCAGAGTCAGAAAGAAAGCCACAGTGATGTGTACCTGTGCAGCATACAACAGAACATTGAACAGGAATGTGAAAGGGAACCCTATTGGCAATATTTCTTAGCCCTATGGGCACAATTCACTCCAGATTATCGCATGAGTTAAGGCAGTCACATGACCACATCTCGCATGCAATACTGAAAATGTCAATTCACTTTTGCTAGTATGCGGCATTTCCCATAAATCGGAAAAACACTCAGGAATTCAAACATAAAAAGGCCTTACACCGCGGTCACATCAAAGCCGATTTAGAAATTGTGCGACTTACAATGAAGATGCTGATTTCCTTGCGATTTGCAAGACATCTGACACAGATATCTATGCAAATGCCACAAAAGTAGTACATGTACTACTATAGAAATCAGTGTCGGAAACGCACCCATGTGACTGCTCTAATAGCAGACAATAGGGTGCAACTTGGCATACGATTCGCAAGTCGCATGTCATGCAAATCGCATGCAAAGTCGCACTCAATGTGACCGCTATTAGAGCGTTCATATTGGTGTAGTTCAAACTTGGTTGGAGCCGCAACAATTTCTAAAGTAATGAATACACTACGTTTCATGCGATTTGCAGAGAGATCTGTGTCAGATGTGTTGCAAATTGCACATGAAATCTGCATTTCCCCCGACTTTGAAATCATGTGACTTCACTGTAAGTCACATGATGTGACCGTAGTGTAAGTCGCACCACTTCAAAATCTGCTTTGATGTGACTGGGGTGGCCCCAAGTCACATCGGGTGCAATTTGGCATGCGATTTGCATGATATGCGACTTGAAAATCGTAGGCCAAGTCGCACCCTATTGTCCACTATAGGCTCCATTCACATCCAATCTGATTTTGAAATCATGTGACTTCACTGCAAGTTGCCCAATTTCCAAATCGTATTAGATGTGACTGTGGTGTTAGCCCCCCGGTCACATCAGGTGCACTTTGGCATGCAATTTGTAAGTCGCAGGGCATGCAAATCGCATTCCAAGTCGCATCTAGGGTGCCCGATTTCAGGTGCGATTTGGGAATTGAAAATGTACCTGATATTGGATCTAATGAATGTGGATGTGACTGTCCTAACGTAAGCGATTTGCTGCAGCACAATTTCACAAGTAGTTCTTGTCTAACTTTTTCAGCATTTTGTAGCGATTTCACATATAGACTACAATAGAAACCGCAATGCAAAACACAATTGAAAATGCAATAACTCATTGGTAAATCTACAGAAAACACGGTGAAATTGACAACAAAAAGCACAACTTTAAATCACATCTAGTGTGAACCAAGCAGGCAAGTCAAGAAAGGAAATAAATCTTTGAAGGCATGCAGTATCTGCATGCTCGGATAAGGGTCTGTTATGGATTTGGGGGGGGGGGGACTCCATGCCATTATTTCACTAATTTTTTTTTTTAATCCTTTTCTTTCTCTCTCTCACTCTTCTCTTGGTTTGACAAACCTTCCCAAAAGGGGGCAGAGTGTAAACCAGCATTATCCAATCAATCATTAGTCCAGGCCCTTATCTCATCCCATGGTTTGACATTCACATAAGGCGCTACTTTAAAGGTGTTTGAACAGACAAGGCCTCATTCTAATTCACATTCTAGGGATCATTTAGACAGAAAGCAAAGATGCTGCCACCAGCACATGTATGTTAGGGTAGTCACACAGAGATCATGCAAATTCATTGCTGTGGTTGGGATTCAAACCAACAACCCTAGCATTGTGAGGCAGCAGTGATAACCACTAATCCACGGAGCTGTTGAACACTAATCCCACCTGTATTTCTGTGATGTGAATCAACCCTAAATCCCTGGGCAAAGTACTATATACCCCATACTCATTCACATGGGGGGACGGTATATGGGGGCCCCTTGTTATTAAAGGGGGTTTCCAGAATCCAATATGACCCCCACCCACAGATCCGCACAGCCACCAGCCAAGGTGACAAGGTGCTATGCCTGGGGAAATCCCCCCTGGTAAGGTGCCCCCCATGTTGAGGACATGTGGCCTGGTATGGATCAGGAGGGGGGGCACACTACAGCCCCCCTCTGCACTCTGTATGGTGGGCTGTATATAATATACTGCTGACCCCCGCACTCTGCGCCGTTATTGAAGGGTGTGAGGTGTCACCGAGGAGCAATGTTCTATATTGAAGTTTGCCCTCATTGCACCGACACACACAATAGTTTTTCTTCAATAAATGTTTTATTATAATTTTACATTTAACAAGATTGAAGCATAAAAATCAGGAAATAGTAAAGGAAGGAATCCGATTGGTCAGGAAGATCCCTTGTCTGGAATGTGGGGGCGGAGTCATTATTATTGGTGTACAATACAATACACAACGTGTTCCATTATTATAACAAAGTATTGTAGAAAAGATCCCAACATAGAAAATGGGGGAAAGGAGGAAATAAAGGCGGATATGAAGGGGAATCTGTGTACGGGGAACACCTTAACAATCACCACCATTTTATTCTCCAGGGCCTCTGATGTCACAGAATAGATGTTTGGGGGTTTATCTCATCTTCAGGACCAAAATCTGCATTTTCCCATGTGTGCAAAATCACGCAGAAACAGCTCTGGCAGTGAGAGGGTTAATGTGGGCTAGATGGGATCCCTCTGCTGGGGTGACATTAGAGCTCCCCCTAGCTGCAGCCTGGTAATAACATTGCTGGGAGGTCTCTTCATTTCTCTGCTCCATACTTCCCGTCTTTATAGAAACGTCTCCTGACATTTGGGGGTCTATTCATAGAATGTTTGTATAGCAATTCCCTCAGTGAGAGTTCATGTCCATTCCTCCTGTGTGAATGGGGGAACCAATGTTATTAGGATCACATCTGAGCTGCTGGAATGTCTTCCATTCATGGAAAATACATTGAAAACATCTTCTGCCATCAATGGCCAACCCGGTCCCACACTTCATCCATGTCTTTGGGGACCTCGGATCTCCATAGGAACTGTTCCTTCCATGATGAAGATCAGCCATGGAGTATATCTGAGGTGTATATCAGGGTGTGCTTCTTCCCCACATGAGAGATGGGATGTCCAGCAACATTCATCTAGAAGACATTTCCCGCACTCAAGGCACTAATACACCTCCAGGGCTGTGTGGGACCCCTAATGTACAGGAAGACAGGACTTCAGTGAGGAACATTTCCCTCACTCACGACAGGAAAGTGGCTTCTCCCTCATGTGTAATCTCTGATGTCTGTAAAGACTGGAGGTCTGTGAAAAACATTTACCGCACTCAGCACAGGAATACAACTTCTCTCCTGTGTGAGATCTCTGATGTTTGTTAAGATTGCACTTCACTGAAAAACATTTTCCGCACTCAGGACAGGAATATGGCTTTTCCCCTGTGTGAGATCTCTCATGTTTATGAAGATTGGATTTCTCTGAAAAACGTTTCCCGCACTCAGGACAGGAATACGGCTTTTCCCCCGTGTGAGATCTCTGATGTGTGTGAAGACTAGACTTCCGTGAAAAACATTTCCCGCACTCAGGACAAGAGTACGGCTTCTCCCCTGTGTGAGATCTCTGATGTTCATGAAGACTGCACTTATCTGAAAAGCATTTCCTGCACTCAGGACAGGAATACGGCTTCTCCCCCGTGTGAGATCTTTGATGTCTGTAAAGAAAGGACTTCCTTGAAAAACTTTTCCCGCACTCAGGACAAGAATATGGCTTCTCTCCCGTGTGAGATCTCTGATGTGTGTAAAGCCAGGACTTCACTGAAAAACATTTCCCGCACTCAGGACAGGAATACGGCTTCTCCCCCGTGTGAGATTTCTGGTGTATGTAAAGATCGGACTTCACTGAATAACATTTCCCGCACTCAGGACAAGAATACGGCTTCTCCCCTGTGTGAGATCTCTGATGTGTGTAAAGAAAGGACTTCACTGAAAAACTTTTCCCGCACTCAATACAGGAATACGGCTTCTCCCCCGTATGAGATTTCTGGTGTATGTAAAGATGGTATTTCAAAGAATAACATTTCCCGCACTCAGGACAGGAATACGGCTTCTCCCCCGTGTGAGATCTCTGATGTTTGTTAAGACTGTATTTTTGTGCAAAACATTTCCCGCACTCAGGACAGGAATACGGCTTCTCCCCTGTGTGAGATCTCTGATGTTTGTTAAGACTGGATTTTTGAGAAAAACATTTCCCGCACTCAGTACAGGAATACGGCTTCTCCCCTGTGCGAGATCTCTGATGTGTGTAAAGCCTGGACTTCGCTGAAAAACATTTCCCGCACTCAGTACAGGAATAAGGCTTCTCCCCTGTGTGAGATCTTTTATGCACATTAAATTTGGATTTATAGTGGAAACATTTCCCGCACTCAGTACAGGAGAAGCTCCTCCCTGTTGGAAGGCCGGCCCGGTCCCGCACAGTCTGAGGTTCCTCAGGATACGAGGAATCCGATGGTCCATCTACACTGGGTGGTGCCGGATGGACATTGGAGGGAGCCGGGTTTTCTCCTGGACTATACTGTGTGATGTCCTCATCTTCTACTTTCCAGTCTGGAGACAAAGTGAGACAATCCTCGGAGGTTTTCCTCATCTCCCGGCCATGGACTAAAATACAAAGACAAAGAGGATTACTAGACAGGAGCTGATTGGTTCCCCCAAACCAGGACTCCGCCCACATCAGGCAGCTTGGTCTCTGAGGAGTTTACAATTCCACCCTCAAGGGAACTAGGAAATGGCTCCTCTGATCTACTACCAGGTCATTTCTTTATTCATGGACCTTAGTCAGAGAGTGAGGAAACAACCAGAACTGTCTTTTATAGGAGGGACAGTGATGAGGGGATTATAGGACGAGGGTCCCCACCCCCTCTATCACTCATCGCCATCTTCCCAACACAAGAAGTACTGCACTTCCTTATTTAGTCCATGATTTAGACATGAAGAACAGCGGGGCTGAGCCCCACCAGAGGTCAGAGAGTGAGGATGGGGGGAGAACAACCAAGATGAAGACTGGACTGATCCTGAAGACCACCATCATTGGGGTATTGACTCCTCCCTCATTATCACTTTCTGTTTAAGGGTCCAAAGTTGGAGGATGTTATCACATTATTACCACCATGTAAAAGTCTGTGCTCCAATCACATCATTCAATATAAAATGTCCAGCTGGGAGGAAATGGGGGGAACAAAAGAGAATCCATATTATGTGTATATATAGCAGTGGGGGGAGGGGGGAGAGCAGAAGTCAGGACTGTGGAATGTACAACATAGAGTATATAGTGCAGGGGTCAGGAGTATGTAATGTACAACATAGAGTATATAGTGCAGGGGTCAGGAGTATGTAATGTACAACATAGAGTATATAGTGCAGGGGTCAGGAGTATGTAATGTACAACAGAGTATATAGTGCAGGGGTCAGGAGGATGTAATGTACAACATAGAGTATATAGTGCAGGGGTCAGGAGTATGTAATGTACAACAGAGTATATAGTGCAGGGGTCAGGAATATGTAATGTACAACATAGAGTATATAGTGCAGGGGTCAGGAGTATGTAATGTACAACATAGAGTATATAGTGCAGGGGTCAGGAGTATGTAATGTACAACATAGAGTATATAGTGCAGGGGTCAGGAGGATGTAATGTACAACATAGAGTATGTAGTGCAGGGGTCAGGAGTATGTAATGTACAACATAGAGTATATAGTGCAGGGGTCAGGAGTATGTAATGTACAACATAGAGTATATAGTGCAGGGGTCAGGAGTATGTAATGTACAACACAGTGTATATAGTGCAGGGGTCAGGAGTATGTAATGTACAACATAGAGTATATAGTGCAGGGGTCAGGAGTATGTAATGTACAACAGAGTATATAGTGCAGGGGTCAGGAGTATGTAATGTACAACATAGAGTATATAGTGCAGGGGTCAGGAGGATGTAATGTACAATATAAATTATACAGTGTAAGGGTCAGGACTCATAATATTGGTATTCAGTAATCAGTGGAAGCTTAAATATTTTCTGTAGACAAGTTGCAGAGATCCCACACCGCTGCCTCCCATCTCCTGAGACTGCACTCAGTGACTTGGGTCTGAGACACTACAGACATATCCCTCCACCCGGCACAGCCAGCAGACCACAGAGCAAGGAACCCTGGGAGAAATGCTCTGTCAGAGATCTTACTAGAACCAGATATGGGGCCAAAGACCCAAAGTACATGTCCCAGGTGGCTAGGTTAACGCTAATGGTGAAAATCAACATTTTGCTGCCAGCTGAACCCCAGAATCTCCAAAAAATCCAGTCTAGATATATAAATTGTGTCGTACAGACTGATATTGCCAAATGTTGACTCTACTCTGGACCAATCAGTGAGCAGTATAGGTGGAGGAATGGATTTAGTGTTCATGACCCACCTGTGCTGATCTCTGTAGGAGTGTCCTCCTCTATAAATGTCCCCGTTATTCCATCCTCCTCCATAGACTGCTGATCATCCCTCACATACGCCTCTTCTTCTTCTGCTTTCACCTCAACTTTTATATATTCATCCTAAATCAAGAAAATGAGAAATTTCACATATAAAAATATAAGCTAACATGAAAAATCCACATATTATCTCCACAAGTCCATGTTCTAGATTCTCCCTCCCACCAACCTTGTAATGTTCCCTCCTAACACTCCCTCATCATCTCACGCCTTGACTACTGCAACTCCCTCCTCACTGGCCTACCCAAGTGCAGGCTCTCCCCGCTCCAGACCATCCTGAACTCAGCTGCCAGACTCATCCACCTTACCACCCGCTCCACCTCTGCCACCCCCCTCTGCCTCTCCCTCCACTGGCTCCCGATTGCCCAACGCATCAAATTTAAACTCCTTACCCTGACCTACAAAGCCGTTCACAACACTGCCCCTGACTACCTCACCAATCTGATCACCAGGTACCACCCTACCCGTACCCTTCGCTCCTCACAGGACCTCCTTCTATCCTGCTCCCTGGTCTCCTCCTCCCATGCACGACTGCAGGACTTCTCCAGGTCCTCCCCCATCCTCTGGAACTCACTGCCCCAATCCATCAGACTGTCGCCTTCTCTATTCACATTCAGGCGCTCCCTCAAAACCCATCTCTTCAGGGAAGCCTACCCCACCCTCACCTAACGGCCATCCTCCCTCATTCCTCCTACCACTTCATCCCCCCCAGCCACTTCCTACTGTACCTTTACCCCCTCCCTCCTAGATTGTAAGCTCGTAAGAGTAGGGCCCTCTTACCCCTCGTACGCTGTCTGTCTTTGTTGTACTGTGCCATGTATTGTCCCCCCCTATTGTACAGCGCTGAGCAAACCCTTTGGCGCTATATAAACTCGTAGTAATAATAATAATAATAATAATGTGGAGGGATGGTGTGATCTTCCTGTGTGGAATCCCGGGAATACAGAGGACGGGGACATCTCTCTGATGGGTTCCTGGTATTAGGTGGCTCCATCATATCCTTATGTCCTTCTGAAAACTCCTCCATCACTCCATACTCCTCATCCTCCTCTTTATACTCTTCTTTAACATCAATATTATCATCCCCGAGGATTCCACTCTGAAAGATATAATAAAACATTCATTGTAACAAACATGCTGTGTATAAATCACAACTACCAATAATTGTCATCATCTACCTGATGATGGTGAGGGATGGTGTGACCTTCCTGTGTGGAATCCCGGGAATACAGAGGACGGGGACATCTCTCTGGTGGGTTCCCATGACTGGATCCATCTGTAGGAAACACACACACTGACTGAATCCATTGTTTCTATGTGTTTATCAGATGATGGGGGATCTAGGTGGATCCTCCGTACTGCTCTCTCCTTTACAATAAAGTCTCCTCTTACCCGGTGATGTGAGGGGCGGCTGATTGTCCATCATGACGTACTTGTAGAGGTCCTTGTGTCCTTCTAAATATTGATTTGTATCATCAACATGTGTGTATTATCTGCTGGAGATAAAAGACGTCACAGTGACTACGGAGGAAGAGGACGGACATGAAGGGGGGTTACTGGGTATAAATAGAACATAACATCTTATTACCCCCTCTGCTGCCATGTTCACCAATGTCTCCAATATCCTTCACACCGCATGGCACAGCCTGTTTTTTTTTTCCAGATGACTTCCTGTGTGTTCCAGACATCACTTCCTGTCTGTACCTGACATCACTTCCTGTCTGTATTCCATAGAGAAGTCCTTTCTGGGTAAAAATGAGATCACCATCTTGTGGAGTTCAGAGGAACTGCAGCCCCGAGAAATGTCCCCTAATAACCATTCCTGCATTGTATTACCTTACAGAGATATCAGGGAAGTGCAAAAACAACTAAAAAAAAGTAAGAAACAATAAACCTAACTCTTATGCAACCAACTGTTTAAAAAAGTTTTTTTACTACAGATAGAAAAGTCTTAAAGAAACAGAGATAACAACAAAGGTATACATAATAAAACAGAAACCTCCAAATTCAGACAGACTACCTCTTATATCAGAGAGAGAGAGACTACCCAGAATGTCCTGTCCTTCATATCAGAGAGAGACAGACTACCCAGAATGTCCCATCCTTCATATCAGAGGGGACAGACTACCCGGAATGTCCCATCCTTCATATCAGAGACCGAGACAGACTACCCAGAATGTCCCGACCTTCATATCAGAGAGAGACAGACTACCCAGAATGTCCCGTCCTTCATATCAGAAAGAGACAGACTACCCAGAATGTCCCGTCCTTCATATCAGAGAGAGACAGACTACCCAGAATGTCCCATCCTTCATATCAGAAAGAGACAGACTAGCCAGAGTGTCCCGTCCTTCATATCAGAGACCGATACAGACTACCCAGAATGTCCCGTCCTTCATATCAGAGACCGAGACAGACTACCCAGAATGTCCCATCCTTCATATCAGAGACCGAGATAGACTACCCAGAATCTCCCATCCTTCATATCAGAGACCGATACAGACTACCCAGAATGTCCCGTCCTTCCTATCAGAGAGAGACAGACTACCCAGAATGTCCCGTCCTTCCTATCAGAGAGAGACAGACTACCCAGAATGTCCCGTCCTTCATATCAGAGAGAGAGAGAGACATCCCAGAATGTCCCGTCCTTCATATCAGAGACCAAGACAGACTATCCAGAATCTCCCATCGTTCCTATTAGAGAGAGTCAGACTACCCAGAATGTCCCGTCCTTCATATCAGAGAGAGACAGACTATCCAGAATGTCCCGTCCTTCATATTAGAGACCAAGACAGACTACCCAGAATGTCCCGTCCTTCCTGTCAGAGAGAGACAGACTACCCAGAATGTCCCGTCCTTCATATCAAAGAGAGAGAGACAGACTATCCAGAATGTCCCATTCTTCATATTAGACAGCCAGCCAGCTCTTGAAGGCTGGTAGGAAAGAACCATAAGGGTACCTAAGGGCTTGATTGGAAGAGGAGAAAGTGCCAAGACACCTCCACAGGGGTAAGCAAAGAGAAGATATAGAGAGCAACTCATATGGTGCACAAAACACCAGCAGGTCATAAGGATGCACAGGGACCCATGTGCCTAAACACCCATCATTGCCTCTAAGCAAAACTGCCAACAACTAATCAGGGAGCATGGTCCAACAAAGCATCCTCAGCTGAGGAGAGGGGAAGGGGGAAGGGATCCTAGATTGTCTACCTGATTAGGAACAGGAGCAAGGGAAGGAGTCTGGAGGAACTGCACATCGGTCATCAAATGAGAACTTAACCTCCAGTGACCAGGTCCCACAAATCTCTCCAGGCCGACTCCCTACCTGCTGGGGGAACTAGCAGCAATAATGCTGACAATGTGGAGAGCACAGGGCCATCCAGCAATTAAATCTTCCTGCCAGGTGGGAAATCAACAGCTTTCAGGTACTTAATCAGAAGAGAACCAGACGGTAAATTCTTATCTCCAAGGAGGACAGCATAGTGAAACGTAACACTCTCAGTGCAGTACAGCATAGGGACTGGGCCACTAGACCTGCCACAGGGAAAACTCCCAGACCTTTCCATAGGGGAAGACTCTTCAACACGTGAGGGATTTCCAGTGGAGCTCAGGTCAGAGTACCAAGTCATGGAGGGGATGCTTGATGAGACAGGAACTGTTCTCAGGAAACAGATTGGATCCCCAGACATGGGGACACCCCTGCAAGTGAAGACTTTCATGGTGAAGGGAATAAACTGCCCCTTTCAGACAAAAAGGCAGATAGGTAATATCTGGAAGTACTTGGTCTAGAGAGACCATTTGGATGTTTCACCCCACGTTTAGTCTCCCAGGCATGAGGGGTTGATGACAAGGACTGAGTTACAATTGAAAAAGGGAGTCTAAATTATGAGTGTAATCCATTGGCACCCTACACACCCTGAAAGATGAGGGAGGGAGAATGATCCTGACTTATAAAGGGAGGAATTAAAACCCTAAAGCACAGGTGTCAAACTGGTGACCCTCCAACTGTTGCCAAACATCTTGTCCCATGAGGCATTGCAAGATTGACAGTTACAAGCATGACTCCCAAAGGCAGAAGCATGATGGGACTTGTAGTTTTGCAACAGCTGGAGGGCCGCCAGTTTGACACTCCTGCCCTAAAGGAAATGAGCAACCTTGCCCAACAGTGACCTTTAAAAAGCCCAAGGCCTGGAACAAGAGGCTGATTCTCCAGTTGATGGGTAGTACATCTATAAGGTTTGAAACATCCCCGGTATATCTGTGTCCACTTCAGGAGATTTCAATGTCCCCAACCATCGATATCTGAACAAAAACAGCCAGAAAGTCCAAAGTGGAGACTGAGGTCCCTGCAGACATGGGGGATACCTTGGCCACACACTAGAGAGCTTTGGTAGACTGCAATAAAGATGATCCAGTGACAATAGGGGTCCAAGGTTCTGAATTACAGGTGTCAATTCCTTCTGGGAAGGAAGCACTCTAGGACTATAAGCTGAGTTCATCCTTGGCAGTGGGACATTCCTGGCTGTCTTAGTGAAGACATGTTGTGTTTGCACAGTGGTAATTCAACTAGGCCTAATGTGAGGCAATGTTTTAAGTCTCATAAAACCAGGCAGCTTGGGCTGAGGGTTTCACGTGGCCGGGGGTGACCAAGTAAGTGTAGGCAGGGAGATCCACATGATGCTTCAAGAGCAACGGCAGAATGATACTTTCTCCAAGTTGAATAGAGAGAAAGAGAAGTCAAAGCTCCACCCAGTGAATGTCATCAGCACTCAATTCCTCGGCCTTAACTCTTACCCTGTTAAAAAGTGGCAGGAAATTTAAAATGGTGGCCATCATGGAGTTTCCCAATGCTTCATCACAACTGGCTCTGCTCACTAAGTGAGTCTTCAAAGACAGGGTCGCACCTGTGACTGCAGGACAGCTCTGGACCCAAAAGCACTCCTCAGCTAACTAACACAGTACACCCTGGCCTGGAGAGCACCACAATGAAAAGCCCAGTTCCCAAAGGTTACATTCCAGGCTAGTCTTACATGTACAGTCCAGGAGGGTCCAGCTTCACAAGCTAGTGCTGAGAAAAAACTGATCAGTATAGCTGATCGAGATCATCTGAGTTCACCAAAGAACCTTGATAGACTGATTGATGTCACCAAGAAACCTTGATTGACTGATGTCACCAAGGAAACTTGATTGAGGTCACCAAGGAAACTTGACTGATGTCACCAAGAAACCTTGATTGATGCCACCAAGGAACCTTGATTGGTATCACCAAGAATACTTGATTGATTGATGTCACCAAGGAACCTTGATTGAGCTAACCAAGGAACCTTGATTGTTGTCAACAAGAAAGAAAACTCCATTAGTGTAGCGTCACTGATGTCACCAAGAAGAAAAGTCCACAAAGTTAGAAAGCTAGCAAAAAAAAAGTAGACTTTTTTCTTCAGAGCTGAAGCATCCAACCACTTAAGATAATAGCAAATAACTGAAGCTTGCTGGGAGCAGAAGGGGTTACACAAGGACTGGCTTATAGGTTTTGTGTTTGCTCGTGTCCAATCCTATTGTAACTCAGTTCCCGGGTATTTGGTGCAAGCCCTGCAGCACATTGAAGACACTGGGACTTTTGGAGACATCAAGCCATGAACAATGCCATGGACTCTTGCCTCACAGAGGTATGCCTGGGCAGCCACACTACTATAGTTATAGCTAGGGGAAAGATGTTATTCATATTGAACTGTACACTGCAACCCATTCAGTGAAGGATCCTGGTCTGAAGGTATTCAAAGGGGTGAATAATGTTGGTTCTGGTGCATCTAAAGAACACGGGTGTGTATCGCACTGTGGGTTATAAAGTAACATTGTTATAAAAGGGTTAACTCAGCAAGACCAGGAGAGGAGTATAGTTGCTATGGGTAACCAAGTGAAGGAACAAGCTACAAGCAGCCAATTGTTAGGTGTGGTACCTGGTAAGATGGCATGTCCTCTGGTAGCGAGGGGCTCATTGTCTGGCTCCCTCTCTAGCGGCCGGCATCCAATGGAAAGAAGATCCAAACCCACATTACAGAGATCTATGTCCTGGTCATGAGGTACGGGAAGGAAGGAGCATGCATGAGGTCCATGCTAGGTGCATGGTGGAACTCCATTCTGTTACTGGGAGTGAGGTAACAGAGGTACACTGGACTGGTGGAGTGGGCACAGGCTCAGCACGTCCCTCCTAATACAACATACAAGATACAGCATGTAGTATCATGAGACAAGTCACTTTTCAGAGGAACTTTGTGCTTTAATTACCTCACTCAGTGAAGGTTCATCTCCAAGTCGGGGAACTGCCTTAGTGTTTGACTTTTCACATGACTGCAAACTCCACCTGGTCTGTGGACATCAATGAGCATGCTCCACCTGAAAGCATGCGTGGCGAAGATGACCCTGCCCATATGCGGCAGTATAACCTGCCTCCTGTGTCCCTCAATGGACAAGAAAGGAAAATACCTTAGTAGCTTAGAAGAAAACTAGACCCCTGTCAGATTTTTATTCCTTGTAGAGTTTCCCTGACTTCCTGATTGGTAAATTGTTGTCAGGAGGACAGGAAGCGTAGGGAAATTTCTCAAAGGAGCCCCAGATAGTAAAAACCTGACAGGAGTTCTAATCCTTCACCACTCCATCGACAATTAATTTTTGGTCTCCATTTGTAATTTAAATCTGTTTGGCCCAGCCTACCTCTATGGTTACACCCTGAGTAGTAAGCTGGCCACAACCCCGGACACCCCCCCACACATACACCCATTCACCAGGATACAAATCATTGTCATGTATTGTGAAGGAACAGACACCTCTGATTGTGGATGGAGGTCTGATCTGACCCCATTTAATAAACACAACACAACTGACTCCATGTAACTCGTCTGTCCAGTCACATCATTGATATATCTTGTCTTATACAATAAAGATTGTTTAATTTGTGTCGGTGACTTTGTGCTGGGATAGCCTTGGTACTGTTGTTTATAATGGGGATAGCTGGATTTGTGAGGTGCATTCATAGGCTTGCTGAGCGGATGTTTATACAAGATGTCTGCCGGGCCCCTCATCCAGGAAGATGTCCCTTGGTGGGTAAATATTTTCTTATCTTCCAGGATTGTCCTCAGACACTCACTCATTACTCTTCTGGCCCCAGATAATATTAACAACAGAAAAATGACTCAAAATTCACCATAGAGAGGTTTCGCCCTTCTTATTGTACAAAAAAATCAACAGGTTGAGTAGTTTAAGTCCCCCTAGAAGTCCACTTCTCCCTCGTACAGGAAGATGCCACTGAACACTGTCAGAGGCTCATCAGAATGGGCCAACTTTCCGGTCACCAGGTCAATGCAGACGGTGTCACCCGCACTCAGCTGTAGAATAATATTGAAGACCCCAAGTGAGCTGGTGGTGGTCTTGTTTTCTATGAGGGGCTTCTTCTCCAGGCCTTCTGGTTGGTAGCCCTCAAAGTCCACCCTGGCAATGCCCAAGTTGGATTTGGAGAGCACAGCTTCAATCCTTTCATCTTTGTAGCCAGTCAAGATGGCACTAAAGAAGTACCTGCCTTCTATTGGGGCAGTGAAGATACCTGGGAAGAAAACAAACATGGCTAGTTTGAGAGGGGAGACCTAAGACCTAAAACCTTTGTTAGAGACAGGTGACCTGAGAACTAAAACCTTTGTTAGATACTGGAGACCTAAGACCTATAACCTGTGTTAGAGACAGGAGACCTAAGACCTAAAACCTTTGTTAGAGACAGGTGACCTGAGACCTATAACCTGTGTTAGAGACAGGAGACCTAAGACCTAAAACCTTTATTAGAGATAGGAGACCTGAGCTCCTGCGTTTAGCCCCTACGCTTACCCCCCCTTCTCCTCCAGCAAGTGCAGTGTCAGTAGGTCACTATTAGAGATGAGCGAATCGAACCAGGCGAACTGGAATTCGATACGAATTTCAGAAAAATTTCGATTCGCGGCGAATCCGAAATTTTGCCTACTTCGGGTGCGCGAATCGAAATTTTCCCGATCAGCCGGCAAAAGTGTCCCTGCAGAGAGCTCCGCTATTTCTGACATTTCTAAGACAGTTCCTTCACATGTACAGCGGTTGAAACATTGTATCTATTAGTTTCCATTTAGGATACAGATGTTTCAACCACTGTACATGTGAAGGAGCTGTCAGAGAACTGTCAGAAATAGAGGAACTCTGCACATACACTTTTTGCCGGTTTGGAATTCTTATTTTCATCCTACTTCTTCTTCTTCTTCTTCTTCATCCTCATCCTCTTCTTCTTCTTATGAGGATGAGGATGAAGAAGAAGAAGAAGAAGTAGGATGAAAATAAGATTAATTCCAAGCCGGCAAAAAGTGTATCTGCAGAGCTCCTCTAAGTGTATTTGCAGAATATCATTTATGGAAAAAAATAGATACAATGTTTCAACCGCTGTATGGAGTGAGTGTCCCAGAACTGTCAGAAATAGACTATTTCTGACAGTTCTGGGACATTCACTCCATACAGCGGTTTCAACCGCTGTATGGAGGGAATGTCATAGAACTGTCAGAAATAGACTATTTCTAACAGTTCTGGGACACTCACTCCATACAGCGGTTGAAACATTGTATCTATTTGTTTCCATAAATGGATCCATTTATGGAAACAAATAGATACAATGTTTCAACCGCTGTATGGAGTAAATGTCCCAGAACTGTCAGAAATAGACAGAAACTGTCACAGAACTGTCCTTCTTCTCATCCTTCTCCTTCTTCTCATCCTTCTCCTTCTTCTCATCCTTCTCCTTCTCCTTCTTCTCATCCTTCTCCTTCTTCTCATCCTTCTTCTCATCCTTCTCCTTCTTCTCATCCTTCTCCTTCTCCTTCTTCTCATCCTTCTCCTTCTTCTCATCCTTCTCCTTCTCCTTCTTCTCATCCTTCTCCTTCTCCTTCTTCTCATCCTTCTCCTTCTCCTTCTTCTCATCCTTCTCCTTCTCCATCTTCTCATCCTTCTCCTTCTCCTTCTTCTCATCCTTCTCCTTCTGCTTCTCCTTCTCCTTCTTCTCATCCTTCTCCTTCTTCTCATCCTTCTCCTTCTTCTCATCCTTCTCCTTCTCCTTCTTCTCATCCTTCTCCTTCTTCTCATCCTTCTTCTCATCCTTCTCCTTCTTCTCATCCTTCTTCTCATCCTTCTCCTTCTTCTCATCCTTCTCCTTCTTCTCATCCTTCTCCTTCTTCTCATCCTTCTCCTTCTTCTCATCCTTCTCCTTCTCCTTCTTCTCATCCTTCTCCTTCTCCATCTTCTCATCCTTCTCCTTCTCGTTCTTCTCATCCTTCTCCTTCTCCTTCTTCTCATCCTTCTCCTTCTTCTCATCCTTCTCCTTCTCCTTCTTCTCATCCTTCTCCTTCTCCTTCTTCTCATCCTTCTCCTTCTCCTTCTTCTCATCCTTCTCCTTCTTCTCATCCTTCTCCTTCTCCTTCTTCTTATCCTTCTCCTTCTCCTTCTCCTTCCTCATCTCCAAGGGCATTTAAATTAAAGGTACAGTGTTCTGCACTAATATAAAGGCTCTCTGAAGCCTAGAAACCCTTTTTATAAGTCATCTTCGTAGCGAATAAATTCGCATCGAATCGAATTTCTTCCTGGAATTCGCTGAATCAGCCGAATCGAATTTTTGAATACTTCGCTCATCTCTAGTCACTATCACTTGATACATTGCACACAAAACCGCAGTGTTCGCAGAATCAGGCCTGATCTCTGTTAGCACTTGCTGGTAAATTTTGATGACTCTCATATGCAGCAGAGTGCCAGTACTAGTGCCACGCTACCTTTTGGTGAACTGGCGAGCACTAGTGGCCTAGTACATCCTGGTCTTTCACATACCTCTTAGATTGTAAGCTACCAGGATCAGGGCCCTCCTAACCCTCTTGTATTGAACTGTATTGTTGCTGTATTGTCTCCCTTTATATTGTAAAGCGCTGAGCAAGCTGTTTGCTCTATAAATCCTGTATAATAATAATACTAGCACTGCAGTATGACTTGGTGACGTGGCGAGTCCCATAAGTCCAGTACAAGCCGGTGTGGTGGTGAGCATAAGTATTGTCCCGCTGCCACCAAGAATTCGCACACAGGCCCATAGAGCTAGTATCCTTCCAGATGTGCTTGCAAATCCCGATTGACAGCCCACAAATTCTGCAGCACCCGTACTTCCCCCATTCACTGCCCAACCATTCAGGTGAATTCAGAATGGAAATAGCAAATTTAACTCCTCCCCTTGACTTTTGGAGCTGTTTTTCATGGAATATCTGTATGCGTTGATTGTGGATCAAAGCAATTTATATGCACAACAATTTATCGCCACCAACCCAAATTCAAACCCTGCCAGACCATTCGCATGGAAACTCAATACGGTTTCCAAATTTACATTTTTTGGGGGCCTAACCCCTAACATGGGCATTACTAAAAGAAATGAATTGCGGTTGTATTGTTCCACAAACCCGTTTCATCATATGCCGTGTTCTCTGCTGCCATGGCCAGGCATAGATATGAGAGTATAATGTGTTTTAAGCATTTCAATGACAATACACTCTGTCATCCTCGGGGTGACCCTGAATTTGATCGGCTCCACAAAATTCAGCCCCTCGCAAATCACCTTAGCCAAAAATTTGCAGATGTCTATACTACTCAGCAAAACATCTGCGTTGATGAGTCCCTGATTCATTTTTCTGGCTGCCTTGCATTCAAACAATTCTCCCCAGCAAGCGTGCCAGATATGGGGTCAAGATGTAGAAGACCTGTGAGAGGACAACAGGCTATACTTATAAGTTTCAGATTTATGAGGGAAAAGATAGTCACGTGGAGCCCCCCGGATGTCCAGACTACATGGGGAGCAGTGGCTAGATCAGGGGTGGGCAAACTTTTTGACTCGAGGGCCGCAATGGGTTCATATATTGGACCCGGGGGCCGGACCAAGAGTAGATGAATTATGTGTATGTGTCATCCATAGTAAGTATAGTAATATTCCCCCATAGTAAGCATAGTAATTAATCCCCCATATAGTAATTCATCCCCCATAGTAATTCATCCCCCATAGTAATTCATCCCCCATATAGTAATTCATCCCCCATATAATAATTCATCCTCCATAGTAATTCATCCCCCATATAGTAATTCATCCCCCATATAGTAATTAATCCCCCTTATAGTAATTCATCCCCCATAGTAATTCATCCCCCATATAGTAATTCATCCCCCATAGTAATTCATCCCCCATATAGTAATTCATCCCCCCTATAGTAATTCATCCCCCCTATAGTAATTCAGCCCCCATATAGTAATTCCTCCCCCATAGTAATTCATCCCCCATATAGTAATTCATCCCCCATAGTACTTCAGCCCCCATATAGTAATTCATCCCCCATAGTAATTCATCCCCTATATAGCAATTCATCCCCCATAGTAATTCATCCCCCATAGTAATTCATCCCCCATATAGTAATTCATCCCCCATAGTAATTCATCCCCCATATTAATTCATCCCCCATATTAATTCATCCCCCCTATAGTAATTCATCCCCCATAGCAATTCATCCCCCATATAGTAATTCATCCCCCATATAGTAATTCATCCCCCCTATAGTAATTCATCCCCCATATAGTAATTCATCCCCCATAGTAATTCATCCCCCATATAGTAATTCATCCCCCATAGTAATTCATCCTCCATATAGTAATTCATCCCCCATAGTAATTCATCCCCCATATAGTAATTCATCCCCCATAGTAATTCATCCCCCATATAGTAATTCATCCCCCATAGTAATTCATCCCCCATAGTAATTCATCCCCCATATAGTAATTCATCCCCCATATAGTAATACATCCCCCATAGTAATTCATCCCCCATAGTAATTCATCCCCCATATAGTAATTCATCCCCCATAGTAATTCATCCCCCATATAGTAATTCATCCCCCATAGTAATTCATCCCCCATATAGTAATACATCCCCCATAGTAATTCATCCCCCATAGTAATTCATCCCCATATAGTAATTCATCCCCCATAGTAATTCATCCCCCATAGTAATTCATCCCCCATAGTAATTCATCCCCCATATAGTAATTCATCCCCCATAGTAATTCATCCCCCATATAGTAATACATCCCCCATAGTAATTCATCCCCCATAGTAATTCATCCCCATATAGTAATTCATCCCCCATAGTAATTCATCCCCCATAGTAATTCATCCCCCATATTAATTCATCCCCCATAGTAATTCATCCCCCATAGTAATTCATCCCCCATATTAATTCATCCCCCATATTAAGTCCCCAAGTCCCCCCTGTGTCAATTCACTTACCTTTGCTCCGCGCGTTCCTCTCGCCGTGTCGAGGGGGACAGATACGTCGAGGGGGACAGATCCTCATAGGAGACAGATTTTCATGCTACACCGGAACGGCGCGGGACACGGCGAGAGGAACGCGCAGAGCAAAGGTAAGTGAATTGACACAGGGGGGACTTGGGGACTTCAGGGCGGACTGTGAGAGGAGCCTAGCTCCGCAGGCCGGATTAAAAGGTCCGCCGGGCCGTATACGGCCCGCGGGCCGTAGTTTGCCCATTGCTGGACTAGATAGTTTGGGACTCGGTGTCATCATTTATCCATATGGGGTACCACTTATACGTGGACAATTTTTATTCAAGTGTGCCACTATTTAGACATTTGTACAATCTTGGAACTGGCGCATGTGGCACCGTGTGACCTAATGTGTGCCCACCATTAGAAGTGGGTGGATGCAGGGCGGTATATTCTAATGGTGGGCATACCACACACTTTTACTGGCAGAGATTTCTTCTCTTTTTTAATTCAGTCCACAGGCTGCATAAAAAAAAGAATATAGTATATATACCCAACAAGGACCAGCGATGTACTGGTACATCACTGGACTTTGAATGGTTATACCAGGATGATGCCTACAGCTGCAGGCATCATCCTGTTATTGTTTTTTTCAGCCGGCAATCAACTTTCATGTAAAAGCAATCCTAATGGCTAATTAGCTGCAGGATTGCTTTTACAAGCAGCAGGATATGATGCCCCCCCTCCCCCGCTGCCTTCCATGGCCTTCTCGGGCAGTTCCGTGCCATCAGGGGAACCTGAGAATGCAGCCGGTGTTTCTGCCAGCTGACCATAGAGCTGATTGGAGACCAGAATGGTGCCAATCATCTCTATAGTCTAAGAATTCGGAAGCTACGAGCATTTCATCACTTCAGTTTTGCAGGATATAAACAGCGCCATTTGTAAACTGGGAAAGCATCTGATCACCGATGTTGGTTTGATTAGATAATGTAAGGGCAGAGGAGATATCCAGAGTCTGATAGGCCCGAGATTTCTCCCCATTGAAGTTATAGGGAATATTTGTGTTCCCTGTTATAGCATTAAAAGTGCTAAAAAAAAATTAAAGGGACAGTGTAAAAATAATTGAAAAAATCAAAATAACAAAATAATAAAAAAGAACCTTGCCCCCCCCATGCACGTGCACACCTGTTTGCAGGAGTGTTGACCCTGTACTGGTATGTAAACAGAGGTTGCACCATGCATGTCAGGTATCACCACGAACGTCAGATGAAGGGCAGTAATTCTTACACTAGACCTCCTCTGTAGATCTAAAATGGTGGCTTGTAAAGGCTTTTAAAATGTTGCCTATGGATGTTAAAAATGTTTGCAGTTTGTCACCATTGCACGGGGCATGTGCAGTTTTAAATCATGTCATGTTTGGTATCTATTTACTCGGCATGTCATCATCTTTTATATTTTGCCAAATAATTGGCCAACATATTGTGTTTTTGTGCATTAAAAGTAAAAAAAGTGTATTTTTTTAATTTGCATTTGAATAATCATTGTGACATGAAAAATTGTAGCACCCACCATTTTATTCACTAGGGTGTCTACTTTAAACAAATATATAATGTTTGGGGTTTAAATTAATTTTCTAGCAAAAAATACAGATTTTTTTCATGTGACCAAAAAGTGTAAGAAAAGGCTTGGTCTTCAGGTGGGTAGAAGAGTGAGTGATGTGTGGCATAAACTTCTAATGCTGGGCATAGAATGCCCCCACCCCCAAAAAATGACCTCTTTTTGGAAAGTAGACACCCCAAACTATTTGCTGAGTGGAATGTTGAATCAATAGACAAAATCATTTTTTATCACACGTTTTTGAAAAATTACAAACTTTTTTTTTCTTACACAAAATTGTCACTTAAATGATTTACTGCTCACACATGCCATGGGTATATGTGGAATTACTCCCCAAAATACATTCTGCTACTTCTCCCGAGTATGGGGGTACCACATATGAGAGACATTTTGGCAGTCTAGCCAAGTACAGGACCCCAAAATACAATAAGCACCTTCAGGCTTTTAAAGGGCTTTATTTCCTCATTACACTTCCTGACTCCCTATCACAGTTTTGGAGGCCCTGAAATGCCAGGATAGCACCAAACCCCCCAAAATGACCCCTTTTTGGAAAGTAGACACCCCAAGGAATTTGATAATAAGCATGATGAGTATTGTGCAGATCTCGTTTGTTGCCACATATTTTTGGAAAATGAATAAAAAAAACAAAAAATTTTTTTCTTTTTTTTTTATATTTCAAAACCTTGTAGGAAAAAAATGAGATAAGCAAAAAACTCACCATGCCTCTTTTTAAATTCCTTAGGGTGTCTACTTTCCAGAAAGGGGTCATTTTGGGGGGTCTGGTGCTATCCTGACATTTCAGGGCCTTCAAAACTGTGATAGGTAGTGAGGAAGTGAAATGAGGAGGTTCCACACCTTTGGGATTTCAAAGCAGTCATTGGATTTCAGGCTCCTGTATGTGGCTAGGCTCCCAAAAAGTCTCACACATGTGGTACCCCCATACTTGGTAGAAGTAGCAGAATGTATTTTGGAGTGTAATTCCACATATACCCATGGCTTGTGTGACAAATATATAATTTAAGTTACAACTTTGTGTAAAAAAAAAATTTCCAAAAACTTGTGAAAAAAAAAAAATCTTCCATGGACTCAATATGCCTCTCAGCAGATAGCTTAGGGTGTCTACTTTCTGAAAAGGGGTCATTTGGGGGTGTTTGTACTCCTCTGGTATTTTAGCTCCTCAAGAAATGTGATGAGGAGTCAAAGTAAAAGCTGTGTAAATTCCATTATCTATACCATAGTTTGTAGACGCTATAACTTTCACAAAGCAATCAATATACACTTATTGGGAATGTTTTTAACAAAAACATGGAGCAGAATACATCTTGGCCTAAATTTAAGATGAAATTTAATTTTTTTGATATTTGTTATGACATAAATGAGAAAATATTGTTTTTATTAAAAAATTTTGGTCTTTTTTTGTTTATAGAGCGGAAAATAAGAAGTGCACAGGTGATCAATGACCACTAAGGGAAAACTATTTGTGTGAAAAAAAGGTTGCAAATTTAATTTACTTACACAATAATCAATAAACAGAATTCCGCACCTTATCACCTTCAAAAATATCTACTATACCCAAAAGAAAAGTAAACTTTCACCCTTGAAAGTATGTGTACATGTAACTAAACTCTTCTTTAAACATAGATGAATCTATCCCAATATACAATAAAATAATACATAAATACAATTTACAATAAAATAAATAAAATAAATTGTAAATTAAAATGAATATCCCAAAAAATTATATATCAAACTAAATGTCCCAAAAAATAAATGTCCAAAATGTCTCTGTAAAGATATCTTTCCAAATTCCAAAGCAAACTCATATCATCTTTAATCATCCAGTATGGAAATTCCACAATTCTTTGTGAACCTCAAAAAAATAAACTTCTGATAGTGTATTACCTTTATACTGAACATACATGCAAAACAGTAAAAACGTTTATGTATTTGGTAGATTTTATATTAACTGTTAGTGTTTTTTAGGGGTTGATTTTATTCATATATTTTATTTAATGTATTTTATTATATATCATATTTATCATACTTTTTATGAGATAGTTTGGGGGATATGGATTAGGTTTAGTTTGTGTGTGAGTAGATGTAGAATGTATTGATCTGGGAATGCATAGATTGACCAGTAGAGGGAGTCATTACCATAGGGGGTATAAGATTGTCATTGTATTGAATATCGGTCTGTTATATATTTATATATTATATAAGAAGGGTGTATATACATTGCTACTATTTAGTTGGATTCACAGTATATGTTGATCCTTTTTAGCATTTTAATTACATGGGGATTTAGATCAGGTATGGGGGCGTGTACCTGTTAGGGGGAGTGGGGGGGTCATTAAGATGGAGTTTATGTTACAGTATAGGTACACAGTTATATGGTTCTAGTATAGATGCTGTGTGATTGCAGTGTTTGTATAGGGATTGCAGTGTTTGTATAGGGATTGCAGTGTTCGTATAGGGATTGCAGTGCTAGTATAGGGATTGCAGTGTTCGTATAGGGATTGCAGTGTTCATATAGGGATTGCAGTGCTCGTATAGGGATTGCAGTGTTTGTACAGGGATTGCAGTGTTCGTATAGGGATTGCAGTGTTCGTATAGGGATTGCAGTGTTCGTATAGGGATTATAGTGTTCGTATAGGGATTGCAGTGTTCGTATAGGGATTGTAGTGTTCGTATAGGGATTGCAGTGCTCGTATAGGGATTGCAGTGTTCATATAGGGATTATAGTGTTCGTATAGGGATTGCAGTGTTCGTATAGGGATTGTAGTGTTCGTATAGGGATTGCAGTGCTCGTATAGGGATTGCAGTGTTTGTATATGGATTATAGTGTTCGTATAGGGATTGCAGTGTTCGTATAGGGATTGTAGTGTTCGTATAGGGATTGCAGTGCTCGTATAGGGATTGCAGTGCTCGTATAGGGATTGCAGTGTTCGTATAGGGATTGTAGTGCTCGTATAGGGATTGCAGTGTTCGTACAGGGATTGCAGTGTTCATATAGGGATTGCAGTGTTTGTACAGGGATTGCAGTGTTCGTATAGGGATTGCAGTGTTTGTACAGGGATTGCAGTGCTCGTATAGGGATTGCAGTGTTTGTATAGGGATTTCAGTGTTCGTATAGGGATTGCAGTGCTCGTATAGGGATTGCAGTGTTCGTATAGGGATTGCAGTGCTCATATAGGGATTGCAGTGCTTGTATTGGGATTGCAGTGTTTGTATAGGGATTGCAGTGTTCGTATAGGGATTGCAGTGTTCGTATAGGGATTGCAGTGTTCGTATAGGGATTGCAGTGTTCGTATAGGGATTGCAGTGCTCGTATTGGGATTGCAGTGTTTGTATAGGGATTGCAGTGTTCGTATAGGGATTGCAGTGTTCGTATAGGGATTGCAGTGTTCGTATAGGGATTGCAGTGCTCGTATAGCGATTGCAGTGTTCGTATAGGGATTGCAGTGCTCGTATAGCGATTGCAGTGTTCGTATAGGGATTGCAGTGCTCATATAGGGATTGCAGTGCTCGTATAGGGATTGCAGTGCTCATATAGGGATTGCAGTGTTCGTACAGGGATTGCAGTGTTCGTACAGGGATTGCAGTGTTCGTATAGGGATTGCAGTGTTCGTACAGGGATTGCAGTGCTCGTATAGGGATTGCAGTTCTCGTATAGGGATTGCAGTGTTCATATAGGGATCGCAGTGTTCGTATAGGGATTGCAGTGCTCGTATAGGGATTGCAGTTCTCGTATAGGGATCGCAGTGTTCATATAGGGATTGCAGTGCTCGTATAGGGATTGCAGTGCTCATATAGGGATTGCAGTGCTCGTATAGGGAATGGGAATAAAGATATACATGCCGCCGTTTTTCCATATAGTAAGATGGCGGATTCGATTTCTTGCCCTTGATGTGGGACAGAATATAAAGAACCGCCTCTCAGACATCTTGATCCCTTGTGAAAAAGTCCAGGAAGTGACGAAACGCGTCAGCACACGCAACGTCTGAAGAACTCGCAACGTCTGAAGAACTCACGCAAAACCGGAAGTGTGGTGGTGGCCATTTTGGAAGTGGGAACATGCGGTTCTCTATACATAGGACTACACCTGAGCTGTTCTGAATGCTGGAAGCTGATATTCTTCAATTGTAATGTAAGATATTCAATAAATATTGACTTCTGTTACTATATAGCGCTGATTGTCTCCTATCTCACCTGATGAGGAATATGGAAGAGTGCCAACAGGAACATTAGGAAGCCTGGAGAGTGCGACTATCCCCTGAAAGCCTGGGATTTATTTCCAGAGGGGAATGATCCATTGTTGCACCAGTTGGAGGAGAGCACTTTATTGTTCACTATTATTGAGTTTGTAGAGCTCACTATTAGAGATTTGGGTTATTCTCCATTCTCACTATTTGGAGGTGATCACGTTTCATGGTTTGGACTTGGAATGGTCACTCTTCTGATTCTTGTCACGAGTGTATTTACATATTCAGAGATTGATATATTGGTAGAGGAATTGTTTCTTCACGTGTGAGCTCACGGTATGCAGTTGGCATGATACACGGTTCTTTCACTATTTTACATGTATGTTCAGTTTAAAGGTAATACACTATCAGAAGATTATTTTTTTGAGGTTCACAAAGAATTTTGGAATTTCCATACTGGATGATTAAAGATGATACGAGTTTGCTTTGGAATTTGGAAAGACATCTTTACAGAGACATTTTGGACTTTTATATTTTGGGACATTTAGTTTGATATATAATTTTTTGGGATTTTTATTTTACAATTTATTTTTTTATTTTATTGTATATTGGGATAGATTCATCTATGTTTAAAGAAGAGTTTAGTTACATGTTCATTTATGTACCGTATTGCATGACCGCGCAATTGTCAGTAACACTAGTGCAGCGCTGTATAGTAAAAAATGGTGTAAATTCCATTATCTCTCCCATAGTTTGTAGAAACTATAACATCACACAAAGCAATCAATATACACTTATTGGGATTTTTTTTAGCAAAAACATGGAGCAGAATACATTTTGGCCTAAATTTATAACTAACTTTGAGTTTACTATATATTTTTTATAGCCAAAAGTAAAAAATATTGTTTTTTTTTCAAAATTTTTGGTTTTTTTTTGTTTATAGCGCAAAAAATAAAAAGCGCACAGGTGATCAAATACCTCTGAAAGAAAGCTCTATTTGTGTGAAAAAAAGGACATAAATTTCATTTGGGTGCAGCATTGCATGACCGCGCAATTATCAGTTGAACTAGTGCAGCGGCAAAAGCAAAAAGAGGCGTGGTCATTAAGGGGGGTGAACCTCAGGAGGGGGAGGGGTTAAACTCTCCAGTATCTTCCCAACTATAGAAGTGACACTAACAGCTCTATAATTACTTAGGAAATATTTTGACCCCTTTATAAATATTGGCCCCACATTGGCCTTACACCAATCCAGTGGTACTATGCCAGTCATTAAAGAGTCCCTAACAATGAGAAACAATGGCTGTGAGATGACAGAGCTGAATCCTTTAAGGCCCCGTGGGTGTCTGCCATCCGGTCCAGGGGCTTTATTCACCTTTATTCTGTCTAAATATTTCTGGATCATATCAATTGTGAGCCAATGTGGATCATCTGGGGGGTGTCAGTACCACCCCCCATTATGGACAAGAGCCCCCCCATACTTCTTTGTATACACAGAGCTGAAGAAGGGATTTCATACATTGTCCTTCTCTTTGTCCCCCCCCCTCTAGATGGTTCTGTAAAGGGCCTACATGCTGGGACCGGACCTTTCTACTATTCATATATTGGAGGAATGTTTTGGGGTCGTCCTGATATCTTTCTGTTGTTTGTTTTCAGTTTTTGCACCTTTATTTCCTTTTTGCATCTTCTGTTCTATTCTTTGTAATGTGTAAACGATGATCGCGTTCCTTCATTGTTATATCTAATAAAAGCTCTTTTCTTATTATCTATAGCTTTTGTAACTTTGGCCGTTAGCCACATAGGTTGGATTTGTAGCCTTTTATACTTGTTGTCCATGGGAATATATTTTGCAGTGTGGTCACATACAGGCTTTTTGAAGAACTCCCATTTCTGGTTTGTGTTCATCGATGCCAGAATTCCCTCCCAGTCTAAGTCTTGGAGAGCAGCTCTCGGAAAATTAGCTCTCTTAAAGTTGAGCGTTTTTATTTTCTCGTATGTGCTCGCTGTTTACAGCTAACAATAAATGAAATCATGTTATGGTCACTGCTACCCAGATGTTCTTTTATATGGACATTCGTAATAAGCTCTGCATGGTTTGAGATGACCAAGTCCAGCAGAGCATCATTCCTAGTTGGGGCCTCTATGAACTGGACCATAAAATTGTCCTGTAGTAGGTTTATATATTTTTGCCCTTTAACTGTTCCTGCAGTACCATTACTCCAGTCACTTTCTGGGTAGTTGCCATCCCCCATTATTATCACTGTGACAGTCCTTGCATCTCTTTCCATCTGTGGGAGGAGCTGAGTCTCCACCTCCTCATTAACACTGGGAGGCCTATAACAAACTCCAATGATGACCTTTGTAGTACGCCCCCCATGTGCAGCTCCACCCATAATACTTCAGCCTCATCACACTCTCCATCAACTAGGTCCTCTTTCACACTCGCTCTGAGATCACTTCTCACATAGAGACAGACACCACCCCCTTTCCTATTTCCCCCGTCTCTCCGAAAGAGAACCTAGCCAGGAATATGAATGGCCCAGTCATGTGAAGAATGAAGCCAAGATTCAGCAATACCAATCCAATCCTAGTTCTCTTCATGCACCAAACCTTCCAACTCACCTATTGTGCTGGGCACACTTCTGGCATTGGGGAACAAACACTTTCATTCACTGACACCTTGTCCATTCACCAACACCTTGTTCATTCACTGACACCTTGTTCACACGGATTTTGTGTATTTTTTATTTTCCTACAAATGCTACCAATTCCACTGGTTGTTTGTAACATGGGAACCTTCTTATCATCTGCCATAGCCCTCCCCCCATTCCATCCCCTAGGGGTACTGACCCCTGTCTGATCTGTCTACCTCTTTATAATCCCAGATGTACAGGAAGACAGGACTTCAGTGGGGAACATTTCCCTCACTCAGGACAGGAAAGTGGCTTCACCCCCATGTGAGTTCTCTGATGTCTGTAAAGATGGGACTTATCTAAAAAACATTTTCCACACTCAGGACAAGAATATGGCTTTTCCCCAGTGTGAGATCTTTGATGTGTGTAAAGATGGGACTTCACTGAAAAACATTTCCCGCAGTCAGGACAGGAATACGGCTTCTCTCCCTTGTGTGAGATCTCTGATGTCTGTAAAGGCTGGACTTCAATGAAAAGCATTTGCCACAGTCAGGACAGGAATACGGCTTCTCACCTGTATGAAATTGCTGATGTCTATAAAGATTGGACTTCTGTGAAAAACATTCCCCACACTCAGGACAGGAATACGGCTTCTCTCCCGTGTGGGTTCTATTATGCACATTAAGATGGTATGTAGAATGGAACCTCTTCCCGCACTCAGTACAGGATAACCTCTTCCCTGTTGGAAGGCCGGCCCGGTCCCGCACAGTCTGAGGTTCCTCAGGATACGAGGAATCCGATGGTCCATCTACACTGGGTGGTGCCGGATGGACATTGGAGGGAGCCGGGTTTTCTCCTGGACTAGACTGTGTGATGTCCTCATCTTCTACTTTCCAGTCTGGAGTCAAAGTGAGACAATCCTCGGAGGTTTTCCTCATCTCCCGGCCATGGACTAAAAGACAAAGAGGATTATTAGACAGGAGCTGATTGGTTCCCCCAAACCAGGACTCCGCCCACATCAGGCAGCTTGGTATCTGAGGAGCTTACAATTCCACCCTCAAGGGAACTAGGAAATGGCTCCTCTGATCTCCTACCAGTTCATTTCTTTATTCATGGACCTTAGTCAGAGAGTGAGGAAACAACCAGAACTGCCTTTTATAGGAGGGACAGTGATGAGGGGATTATAGGACGAGGGTCCCCACCCCCTCTATCACTCATCGCCATCTTCCCAACACAAGAAGTACTGCACTTCCTTATTTAGTCCATGATTTAGTCATGAAGAACAGCGGGGCTGAGCCCCACCAGAGGTCAGAGAGTGAGGATGGGGGAGAACAACCAAGATGAAGACTGGACTGATCCTGAAGACCACCATCATTGGGGTATTGGCTCCTCCCTCATTATCACTTTCTGTTTAAGGGTCCAAAGTTGGAGGATGTTATCACATTATTATCACCATGTAAAAGTCTGTGCTCCAATCACATCATCCGATATAAAATGTCCAGCTGGGAGGAAATGGGGGGAACAAAAGAGAATCCATATTATGTGTATATATAGCAGTGGGGGAGGGGGGAGAGCAGAAGTCAGGACTATGGAATGTACAACATAGAGTATATAGTGCAGGGGTCAGGAGTATGTAATGTACAACATAGAGTATATAGTGCAGGGATCAGGAGTATGTAATGTACAACATAGAGTATATAGTGCAGGGGTCAGGAGTATGTAATGTACAACATAGAGTATATAGTGCCGGGGTCAGGAGGATGTAATGTACAGCATAGAGTATATAGTGCAGGGGTCAGGAGTATGTAATGTACAACATAGAGTATATAGTGCAGGGGTCAGGAGTATGTAATGTGCAACATAGAGTATATAGTGCAGGGGTCAGGAGTATGTAATGTACAACAGAGTATATAGTGCAGGGGTCAGGAGTATGTAATGTTCAACATAGAGTATATAGTGCAGGGGTCAGGAGTATGTAATGTACAACAGAGTATATAGTGCAGGGGTCAGGAGTATGTAATGTACAATATAGAGTATATGGTGCAGGGGTCAGGAGTATGTAATGTACAATACAGAGTATATAGTGCAGGGGTCAGGAGTATGTAATGTACAATATTGTGAGGGGAGTGACTTTGGGTGGGGGGCACAGCCTCCTTTGGAGTGGTGGGTAGACCCCTGCTGCAGCTCCCCATATCCCTCTTATGTGTAAATCACCCTGTGCCTGTTAGGGGTACAGGGTGGAATGTCCTAGTATTGTGTAGACATGTATAGGTGGGGTGCGGGGGTTGTTCATTGTTTACTGCCATGTGGTTTCTCCATTGTTCTATTGTGTCTTCCTTGCCAGCAAACTATTATGGGATGTATGTGTTCATGTATTGTCTACTGCCACATGGTGTATCCCATTGTTCTATTGCCTGTGTATTGTCTACTGCCACTGGGAGTATCCCATTGTTCTATTGTGTGTGTATTGTCTACTGCCACATGGTGTATCCCATTGTTCTATTGTGTGTGTATTGTCTACTGCCACTGGGAGTATCCCATTGTTCTATTGTGTGTGTATTGTCTACTGCCACTGGGAGTATCCCATTGTTCTATTGTGTGTGTATTGTCTACTGCCACATGGTGTATCTCATTGTTCTATGGTGTGTCTTGGTTTGGTGGGGGGTGTTTCCAGCAGCCCTTCCCCCTGATGGGACGGCCTGCTGATGTGTTTCCTGTTACTGGTTGTATTTCCCCGCCCTGTGTATATCTTGTGTTTGTGTTAAAATAAAGCAGTCTCACTTCCTGTCTTAAGAAGAGTCTGGTGCTGTCTATTTCCTGTATGGTCAGCGGTGGTGTCCGTGGATAATGTTCGGACAGGGAAGCGAGAGTCTAACGGAAATAGACTAGCGCATTTGGGGTCCGGTTCCGTTACAAATATAAATTATACAGTATATATAAAGTGTAAATGTGAGAGCAATATTAAAAGTGGAAAAAAAGCAGCCAGCATATAAAGGTAAAACCTCAACACCTTAAAATGATAAATAGAAATAAATATGCAGCGCTAAAAACATATATCTTATAAAGGTAAGGGGGGCGCATGCGTGACCAGGACAGGTGATGGCCGCGTTCCTCTGAGGCTCCCTGCTTCCCTGGCCTTAGCGACTCACCCATGGCGCAGCGTCGGCCTCCGAGCATCCCTGGGTGAGTCACCTCAGCTCTGCACCCGGCCCCCACGATAAGGGGAGAGAGACAATGGGCAATATTGGGCACTGGAAGCCCCCCTCCCCACCGCCGAGTGACCCGCGGCCATCCCTGCTGTAGCGGTTCCTCACCAGGCCGCAATCCCCAGCCTCTATTACAGCTGAGACCCGGAGAACGAGCTCCGGGCCCCCAGTGGCGGCCGGAGGTACTGCAGCCACCAGCTCTACAGTGCAGCCAGCATCCCCTGCATCCCCACGGTCTCCTAACCCCCAGATGAAGGATCCCAAGCCCCTGACACTGGTAGGGGGGGCAATTGAACACCCTTCGTTGAGCCATCCTCCCACTGTTCCTTCCACTCCTCACTCCTCATCTTCTCTCACGGTGTTTGAGTTTGAGGAAAAACTTCAAGTTTTTTTACGCAACATTACCGCCTCTATATCCACCGAAGTGGGCAAATTGGCTTTGGATCTTCGAGGGGAAATACCTCAGATCGGTGAGCGTGCGGATCAATTGGAGAACAAATTTGATGAATTGGTGCAATACGTCCATGTCTTAGAAGAAGATAACGCGTATCTGAAACACACCAGGTCACAAATCCAGCTCCAACAAGAAGATTTGGAAAACCGGGAACGTCGGCAGAACATCCGTATTCGCGGTATGTCTGAATCTATTGCCGATTCCCAACTCCGCCGACATCTCTTATCCTTTTTCATCGCAACCGCCCCCATGGTCCCAGAAGCAGATTGGCGCATGGACAGGGCCCACCGATCACTAGGCCCTAGACCTGCTGATGGTTCCAGACCTCATGACGTCATCGTCCGCTTTCATTTTTTTGAAAGCAAAGAAGCCTTGCTAGCCTCCGTATGCAACAAGCCTTCCTTGGAATTTAAAGGGGACAAGCTCCAGCTCTTTTGTGATCTTTCTCCAATCACCCTGGCCAAATGGCGGGCACTGAAACCAATCACCACGCACCTTCAACACCACTGTGTCCCTTATCGCTGGGGATTTCCCTTCAAGCTGGTTGTCTCCAAAGACAATTCCCAAGTTATTCTACGTGATCTCTTAGAGGCGGACTCCTTTCTGAAGCAATTGGGACTACCTCCTCTACCAGAAGACGCCTCCTCATCACCGCCTACTCCATCTCGCCCTTCTGTTACTCCCAACAAGATTTGGACACCAGTTTGTAGGGGCCGGAAGCGTTTTTCACATACTCCACAATGTCCTTGTCCTCATTCCAGAGATGAGCCTACCTGATGCTCTTCTAGAGTGTTCTCCTGCAGATACTTCGGGGTTGTCCTTTATTCCCTCCCTTCTTCCCTTCCCTTCTCTCCCCCCCACCCCCCTTCCCTACCCCCCCTTTTTTTTTCCCTGGCTGAGCCCTTGCTGGGTGCTTTCATTTGCTCTGATTTTCTGGCTGGGTTTGACGACTGTTATGTTCGGTTGTCGTGTTGCCCCCGATCCCGTCCAGCCACTGGCCTGGACGACTTGGGTATAGTTGTTTTTCCCAAGTGTATATCCTCACGGATATCTATGTCTTTTACTGTTGTGTTTCCGGTTTATCTATTAATGTCATTTGTTTTTTGTTTAGTTTCATCGATGGTTTTCCATTTACCTTTCCTGCTGGTACACATGCTATATCTATTGTTATTTTGTGATGGCTTTGCGACTTATGTCATATAATGTCAAAGGCCTTAATTCCGCTCAGAAGCAGTTAATGGCTTTGAAGGAATTCCGATCTTCAGGAGCAGACATTATTTTTTTCCAGGAGACCCATTTTAAATCAACAGGCTCCTTTCGTTTTGCCTCAAGGTTTTTTTCCCAATCCTACTCGGTCTTTGACCCATCTGGGAAGGCTGGAGTGACAATTTTGATTCGGACACATTGCTCCCTTCGGGTCGTTTCCTCCAGGGTCGACCACCATGGTCGCTTCATTATTTTAGAATGTACACTTGGTGATACTCCTCTTATCTTGATGAACTTATATGCCCCTAACTCAGGTCAGTTACAGTTTCTGACACAAACACTCGCCAAATTAGGTTCCTTCCCTACTCCACACATGATTATAGGGGGTGATTTTAACTTAATCCTCTCAGCACATAAAGATAGGAAGGCTCTTTTTGAGTCTACTCCCTCGAAGCGGCAATGTTCCTCTTCGAAATCTTTTCGTAAGCTGATCAGGGAACATTGCCTCTTTGATGCATGGCGGATCCGGCACCCCCTTCACAAACAATTCACCTTTTACTCCACTCCTCATCATAGTTATTCACGCCTAGATCACTTTTTTATTTCAGCTCCTCTGCTCCCCCTTCTGGTTTCCTCTGATATCAACCCTATCACATGGTCTGATCATGCCTCCTTGACCTTAAATCTCTTTTTCCCTAGTGTTAGGCCTAAGGTGGGTCATTGGCGCCTTAATGAAACCTTTTTAACCACGGAACATCTCCGTGCTGAGCTTTCACAGGGACTTGACATGTATTTCCACCACAATGTAAGCTCTGTACCATCCAACTCAACCGTATGGGAAGCCCACAAGGCGGTATTTCGAGGTCTGTGTATCTCCATGGGCTCTCGCCTGAAGAAATTCTCAGAGAGTGCCAGGACTACCCTAGTCCGCCAGTTAACTTTGGCTGAACGTAGACTTCTCGCAAAACCGTCTATTTCTGGGCTGCGTAAAGTGACCTCTCTCCGTGACCGAATCAAGGCTCTTGATGCCTGTAAGTCCACTAAATCTCTTCTCTGGGTCAAGCAGAAGTTCTATGATGTTTCCAACAAACCTCACTGCATGCTCGTTATTAGACTCAAAGCCCAAACTCCCTCTACACTGCCGGACCATCTCATCCAACCGAATGGGGACCCTACTTATGACCCCCATGTAATGGTCTCCCTTTTTGGCTCCTATTACGAGTCCCTTTACAAATGTTTGACCCCAGATCTCCATCCTCCCCTCACAGAGACTTCTTTCGATAGGTTTTTTAATCCTCTACTATTGCCGAAGCTATCGCCCTCTGACATCTCGGCCCTTAATGCTGACATTTCCTCTGAGGAACTATTTGATACAGTCAAACATCTCCCCTCACGCAAATCGCCGGGACCAGATGGACTTCCCTACTCTTACTACAAGACTTTCATTGGTATCCTGGCTCCACATCTTCTCTCTCTCTATCAGGATTTTTTCAAGGGTATTACTCCCCAGGCTGACTTTTCTCGTGCATACATTTCCGTAATTCCCAAACCGGACAAAGATCACTCTATTTTAGATAATTACCGTCCTATTGCCCTACTTAATTCCGATTACAAAATTTTTACTAAAATCCTAGCCAATAGGCTGTCCAGGCTCATCTCCAAGCTCATACACAGAGACCAAGTAGGCTTTATTCCTGCCAGACATGCAGTGGACAATACTAGGAGATCCATCAACCTGGTTGACTTGGTTAATCTGTCTGCTACGCCCACCATTTTATTGAGCTTAGATGCCCAAAAAGCTTTCGACCGCCTCAGCTGGCCTTATATGTTTATGGTCTTGGAGAAGTTTGGCTTCCGTGGCCCCTTCGTGGCAGCTTTAGAAGCTCTTTATTCTTATCCTTCCTCACAGGTCAGATTGGCCTCCTTTCTCTCCCCTCCTTCCAGATGTCGAATGGTACGCGACAGGGATGTCCACTCTCCCCTCTATTGTTTATCCTCTGCTTGGAACCTTTGGCTATTGCAATTCGGTCTCACCCCGACATACAAGGGATATTATCCCATGGCCATGAATACAAACTATCTCTATTTGTGGATGATATCCTCCTTACACTCTCGAATCCCCAAATCTCTCTTCCAGTACTGCAAAACATTTGATGTCAGTTTGGGACTCTCTCGGGTTACAAGGTTAATACTTCCAAAACTGAAGCACTTCCACTTCATATCCCACCAGCTGTTCTCACGTCTCTCCAGGAATCCTTCCCTTATTGATGGTGCACTCATTCTCTAAAATACTTGGGTACTAGTCTCACTTCCTCCTACGATTCTATATATGACGCCAATTTCCCCCCCTTATTTACAGCTATTTCTCGCTCCTTGAAATTTTGGGATACCCTTCCCATATCCTTCCTGGGACGCATCAATGTCATAAAAATGACTGTACTGCCCAAACTTCTGTACTTATTTGCGACCCTCCCCATTCCTGTTCCTATGTCCAGACTACACTCCCTCCAGAAATCCTTTCTACATTTCATCTGGCATAATAAGCGACATAGAATTGCACGTAGTGTACTACTCTCTCTGCGCTCTAGGGGAGGCCTAGGGGCACCGGATATCGTGATCTATTACTATGCTACTCATCTCCGCTTCCTCGCATTGTGGTCTTATAACCCTCCCAACCTGTGGACTGAGATCTAGTCCTTACAATTGACTCTGACTCATTCTTGCTCTCTCCTCTGGTTGACCTCGGTGGTGGACCTTGTCCCTATCCATCATTTTTTCCTTGGCCCCATGCAATTCTCCATGAGTATCTGGCAGAAATGTAAGACTAGGTTTGCATTGACATCGGATTGCTCCGCACTGACTAATGTCCTCTTCAACCCCAGCCTTCCAGACAGTTTGGCCGTGTCCCGGGTGCTCCCTTGGGTCACAGGTAACCTCTTCCAACTACGTCATTTAGTACACCCGTGACTCGGAGGCTGCATCCATTCGCTTACCTCCAGAAAAAGGATCTACCTTCCCAACACTTATATATCTACCTCCAGATATGCCACTTTTTCTCTACCATGTCCCCCACATTGACTATTGGGAAACCCACTCCCTTTGAGCGTCTGTGCATACAGGGTCCACATCAAAGGGGCTTAATTTGTAATACATATAAACTTCTTATGGATGCCTCCCCCCTCTCTAATGACACTCACCACTACATGCGCAAGTGGTCCCAGTTTTTACAATGTGACATTGATCTGATGCAGTGGAGGAAAATTTGGGAAAACTCATGTAAATCTTCTGTCTGTGTGGTTTATAAGGAAAATACATACAAAATGATGATGCTGTGGTACAAAACTCCTGATGTAATCCATGCCTTTAATCCGAATGCTTCTTCCGCTTGCTGGCGTTGCGGGAAAGACCTTGGCTCTCTCTTCCACATTTTTTGGACGTGTGGATCCATCGTTCCCTTTTGGGAAGAGGTTTTGTCCTTTTTACAATTGCTATTGCATACCTCCCTTCCCTTTGAACCTCTGTACTTTTTATTGAGTCTGCCATTCCCAGGTCTTCCCAAAATGGCCAGGAAACTCACCACACATATCCTGACAGCGTCTAGAAGAAGCATTCCTATGTGTTGGCTATCCTCTATACCTCCTTCGATGCCAACTCTGTTTAAAATTATTGCTGATGTGAGACAGATGGAGTACCTGACTGCTCTACATGCCTGTTCGATTGCTGTGTTCGAGGCAGTGTGGCACCCATGGGATAATTTCACTTCCTCCCACCTTTCTCCAAATGTACGGTTTTGATGGCCTCCTCACTGTTGCTATGTGACACTATGTCTGCATGTATATATATACACAGTGGGGCAAAAAAGTATTTAGTCACCACCAATTGTACAAGTTCTCCCACTTACAAAGATGAGAGAGGCCTGTAATTGGCATCATAGGGAGACCTCAACTATGAGAGACAAAATGAGAAAACAAATCCAGACAATCACATTGGCTGATCTGGAAAGAATTTATTTGCAAATTATGGTGGAAAATAAGTATTTGGTGAATATGAAAAGTTCATGTCAATACTTTGTTATATATCCTTTGTTGGCAATGACAGAGGTCAGACGTTTCCTGGAAGTCTTCACAAGGTTGGCACACACTGTTGCTGGTATGTTGACCCATCCTCCATGCAGATCTCCTCTAGAGCAGTGATGTTTTGGGGCTGTCACTGGGCAACACAGACTTTCAACTCCCTCCAAAGGTTTTCTATGGGGTTGAGATCTGGAGACTGGCTAGGCCACTCCAGGACCTTGAAATGCTTCTTACAAAGCCACTTCTTCGTATGTTTGGGATCATAGTCATGTTGGAAGACCCAGCCACGTTTCATATTCAATGCCCTTGCTGATGGAAGGAGGTTTGCACTCAAAATCTCACGATACATGGCCCCATTCATTCTGTCCTGTACATGGATTAGTCGTCCTGGTCCCTTTGCGGAGAAACAGCTCCAAAGCATGATGTTGCCACCCCCATGCTTCACAGTAGGTATGGTGTTCTTTGGATGCAACTCAGCATTCTCTCTCCTCCAAACATGACGAGTTGTGTTTCTACCAAACAGTTCTATTTTGGTTTCATCTGACCATATTACATTCTCCCAATCCTCTTCTGGATCATCCAAATGCTCTCTAGCAAACTTCAGACGGGCCCCGACATGTACTGGCTTAAGCAGGGGGACACGTCTGGCACTGCAGGATCTGAGTCCCTGGCGGCGTAGTGTGTTACTGATGGTAGCCTTTGTTACGTTGGTCCCAGCTCTCTGCAGGTCATTCACTAGGTCCCCCCTTGTGGTCCTGGGATTTTTGCTCACCGTTCTTGTGATCATTTTGACCCCACGGGGTGAGATCTTGCGTGGAGCCCCAGATCGAGGGAGATTATCAGTGGTCTTGTATGTCTTCCATTTTCTAATTATTGCTCCCACAGTTGATTTGTTCACACCAAGCTGCTTGCCTATTGCAGATTCAGTCTTCCCAGCCTGGGGCAGGTCTAAAATTTTGTTTCTGGTGTCCTTCGACAGCTCTTTGGTCTTCACCATAGTGGAGTTTGAAGTGTGACTGTTTGAGGTTGTGGACAGGTGTCTTTTATACTGATAACAAGTTCAAACAGGTGCCATTGATACAGCTAATGAGTGCAGGACAGAGGAGCCTCTTAAAGAAGAAGGTACAGGTCTGTGAGAGCCAGAAATCTTGCTTGTTTGTAGGTGACCAAATACTTATTTTCCACCATAATTTGCAAATAAATTCTTTCCAGATCAGCCAATGAGATTGTCTGGATTTGTTTTCTCATTTTGTCTCTCATAGTTGAGGTCTCCCTATGATGCCAATTACAGGCCTCTCTCATCTTTGTAAGTGGGAGAACTTGCACAATTGGTGGCGGACTAAATACTTTTTTGCCCCACTATATATATATATGTGAAAACTAATAAAAATTGTTAATACAAAATTAAAAAATAAAGGTAAGTATAACCGTATATTATAAGTGGGCGCTGATATGAGCGCAAAAGTAGTGCAGTGGAAATACATCTATGAATGACATAACAGTAATAACATGACAGTCCTAGTGAGTCCAATCACAAAATAATGATGTCCATCATGCAAGGTGATCCGTGCTTCATGACCATCAATACTGGTGCCAAGATCTGGTGAGGTGATGCACTTACCAGAAGTACATATAATATGCGCATTATATGTATATTCTTATGATGGGGTCATCGGATCTGGTCCGAGGCTACGGGGTCATCAGGCTCAGCAGTGGACACTCAAGATGATAACTCACACTCGGGGGTCTCACTCTGCTCACAGACTCATCAGGCAGCTCTAAGCATTGACTCCACACTCCTAAATGGCTCCACCTTGTGAGGCTCGCAATAATCAAGCCAAGATGTAATTTGCACCATTTTGCGCTCATATCAGCGGCCACTTACAGCTGCAAGAAAAAGTATGTGAACCCCTTGGGATTACGTGGAGTTTTGCATGAATTGGGCATAAAATGTCTGAATGTCATCTAAGTCACAACAATAGAAGAACACAGTCTGCTGAACATAATACTACACAAACATTAGATGTTGCCATGGTTTAATTGCACATAACATGTAAACATTCACAGTGCAGGGAGGAAAAAGTATGTGAACCTTTGGCCTTAATAACTGGTTGACCCTCCTTTGGCAGCAATAACCTCAACCAAACGTTTCCTGTAGTTGCAGATCAGACCTGCACAACGATCTGGAGTCATTTTGGACCACTCCTCTTCACAAAACTGTTTCAGTGTAGCAATATTCTTGGGATGTCTGGTGTGAATCGTTCTCTTAAGGTCATGCCACAGCATTTCAATCGGGTTGAGGTCAGGACTCTGACTGGGCCACTCCAGAAGGCGTATTCTGTGCTGTTGCAGCCATTATTTTCTTGAATTACGTGTATGCTTTGGGTCATTTTCCTGTTGCATCACCCATCCTCTGCAAAGCTTCAGTTGGCGGACAGATGGTCGTACGTTTTCCTGCAAAATGTCTTGATAAACTCTGGAATTCATTTTCCCATCAATGACAACAATCCCTCCAGGCCCTGAGGCAGCCCCAAACCATGATGCTCCCTCCGCCATGTTTCACAGTGGGGATGAGGTTTTGATGTTGGTGTGCTGTGCCTTTTTTTCTCCACACATAGTGTTGTGTGTTCTTCCCAAACAACTCAATCTTGGTTTCATCTGTCCACAGTATATTCTGCCAGTAGTGCTGTGGAACATCCAGGTGCTCTTTTGCAAACTTCAAACACGCTGCAATATTCTTTTTGGCCAGCAATGGCTTCCTCCGTGGTGTCCTCCCATGTACTCCATTCTTGTTCAATGTTTTCCTTATTGTAGATGTGTCAACAAAAATGTTAGCATGTGCCAGAGATTTCTGTAGGTCTTTAGCTGACACTCTGGAATTCTTCTTTACCTCATGCAGCATTCTGCGCTGTGCTCTTGCAGTCATTTTTACAGGACGACCACGCCTAGGGAGAGTAGCAACAGTGCTAAACTTTCTCCATTTGTAGACAGTCTGTCTTACCGTGGACACATGAACATCAAGGCTTTTGGAGATACTTTTGTAACCCTTTCCAGCTTCATGCAGGTCAACAATTCTTGATGGTAGGTCTTCTGAGAGCTCTTTTCTGCGAGGCATGGTTCACATCAGACAGTGCTTCTTGAAACCAGTAAACCCAAAACAGGTGTGTGTGTTTTTTAAGGGCAGGACAGCTGTCAGCAACACATCCAATATCATCACACTGATTGGAGTCAAGGTTGGCTCACTCCTGGCTCCAATTAGCTCTGGGAGAAGTCATTAAGCTAGGGCCTCACATACTTTTTCCTCCCTGCACTGTGAATGTTTACATATTATTAGCAATTAAACCATGGCAACATCTAATGTTTGTGTAGTATTATGTTCAGCAGACTGTGTTCTTCTATGGTTGTGACTTAGATGATGTTCAGAGCACATTTTATGCCCAATTCATGCAAAACTCCACGTAATCCCAAGGGGTTCACATACTTTTTCTTGCAACTGTATGGTTATACTTACCTTTATAAGATATATGTTTTTTAGCGCTGCATATTTTTTTCTATAAATTATACAGTGTAAGGGTCAGGACTTATAATATTGGTATTCAGTAATCAGTGGAAGATTAAATGTTTACTGTAGACAAGTTGCAGAGATCCCACACCGCTGCCTCCCATCTCCTGAGACTGCACTCAGTGACTTGGGGCTGAGACACTACAGACATATCCCTCCACCCGGCACAGCCAGCAGATAACAGAGAAGGTCCCCTGGAGGAGTCAGGCACAAGGCAGGAGACCCCAGTCACATGTCCTGGGTGCCTACATTATGCAATGCTTAGAGTAAAAATCAACATTTTGCTGCCAGCTGAACCCCAGAACCTCCATAAATCCAGTCTAGAGACATAAATTGTGTCTGCAGCACAGAGAAGGAAGATCATTATCCGAGAGAAATCCAGGAATACAGGACGGGGAACACAGCTCAGGAAAGTGACCAGGGGATTACAGGCTGATATCACCCAGTCCCCGCCCTACTCTGGACCAATCAGTGAGCAGTATGGGTGGAGGAATGGATTTAGTGTTCATGACCCACCTGTGCTGATCTCTGTAGGAGTGTCCTCCTCTATAAATGTCCCCGTTATTCCATCCTCCTCCATAGACTGCTGATCATCCCTCACATACGCCTCTTCTTCTTCTGCTTTCACCTCAACTTTTATATCTATCAGATCTTCACCCTAAATCAATGGAAGAAAAGAAAATAACATCTGTAAGACATAAGCGTTAATATTGTTACATCACATAAAAACTCCACACATTGTCTCTATGAATCCATGTTCTAGATGCTCCATCCCACCAACCTTGTAACAATGAGGGATGGTGTGATCTTCCTGTGTGGAATCCCAGGAATACAGAGGACGGGGACATCTCTCTGGTGGGTTCCTGGTATTAGGTGGCTCCATCATATCCTTGTGTCCTTCTGAAAACTCCTCCATCACTCCATACTCCTCATCATCCTCTTTATACTCTTCTTTAACATCAATATTCTCATCCCCGAGGATTCCACTCTGAAAGATATAATAAAACATTCATTGTAACAAACATGCTGTGTATAAATCACAACTACCAATAATTGTCATCATCTACCTGATGATGGTGAGGGATGGTGTGACCTTCCTGTGTGGAATCCTGGGAATCCAGAGGACGGGGACATCTCTCTGGTGGGTTCCTGGTATTAGGTGGCTCCATCATATCCTTGTGTCTTTCTGAAAACTCCTCCATCACTCCATACTCCTCATCCTCCTCTTTATACTCTTCTTTAACATCAATATTATCATCCCCGAGGATTCCACTCTGAAAGATATAATAAAACATTCATTGTAACAAACATGCTGTGTATAAATCACAACTACCAATAATTGTCATCATCTACCTGATGATGGTGAGGGATGGTGTGACCTTCCTGTGTGGAATCCCGGGAATACAGAGGACGGGGACATCTCTCTGGTGGGTTCCCATGACTGGATCCATCTGTAGGAAACACACACACTGACTGAATCCATTGTTTCTATGTGTTTATCAGATGATGGGGGATCTAGGTGGATCCTCCGTACTGCTCTCTCCTTTACAATAAAGTCTCCTCTTACCCGGTGATGTGAGGGGCGGCTGATTGTCCATCATGACGTCCTTGTAGAGATCCTTGTGTCCTTCTAAATACTCCCACTCCTCCATGGAGAAATAGACAGTGACACCCTGACACCTTATAGGAACCTGACACACACAATGATACAGTCACCATCCAGACACATCCCTTGTCTGTTACTGGAGAATGTCCCAGAATTCCCGGCACCGCTCACCTCTCCTGTCAGCAGCTCAGTGATCTCTCTGGTGACTTCTAGAATCTTCTTCTTCTTTCTCTCTTCTATCAGGGAGGGAGGTGGAGGCAATGTGATGTCATATGATCTCCAGACTTCACAGGAGGAAAACTCTACATCTGAACACAAAGAGTCACATCAAATGATATTCCCAGAATCCTCCTCACCTCTCCATTCAGGTCTCCATTTTATTAAAGCCCCACTTCAGGCTGAGGTATAATTCCCCCCACAGGACCCCCACACCACGCAGGGTATAGGCTTGTTGCAGCATTCTGATGTCATTACATACAACGCAGGACCAATAGTCCCACTTTACATGTGAGGATACCAAGGGGCCCCACATCCTAAGAGCATCAGAAAAATGTCAGATGGAGGGACATTGGGAGGAGGAGCTGTGAGGTCAGTGTGATGTCATAGGATTCTCTGATTCTGAATGGAGGGACATTGGGAGGAGGAGCTGTGAGGTCAGTGTGATGTCATAGGATTTTCTGACTCTGGATGGAGGGACATTGGGAGGAGGAGCTGTGAGGTCAGTGTGATGTCATAGGATTCTCTGACTCTGGATAGAGGGACATTGGGAGGAGGAGCTGTGAGGTCAGTGTGATGTCATAGGATTCTCTGATTCTGGATGGAGGGACATTGGGAGGAGGAGCTGTGAGGTCAGTGTGATGTCATAGGAGATATAGACTCTGGATGGAGGGACATTTGGATGGGGAGATTTGAGGGGTCCTCTATATGAGGCTCCTCTACAAACCAAATCCTTGTTCCTGGGTGCGTCCTACCTCTCCTAAACTGAAGAGTGAACTTTGACCTTTACCATCCAGACATCTGTCCGGAATCTGTGGAAGTAAGCTGTCATGTGATCAGGTGACGTGCGGAGGAACGGAGTGTAAATAGCAGACAATAGTCTCCATCATGAAGGAGATGAGGGGGAGGGGAGGAAGTCACTGAAGGTGACCATAGATCCATGGAAATTCAGCTGGTTCAGCAGGGATCGCTCACATTTCCATCCATGTGTGGCCACTGCCGGATAAAAGCCACTCCCCCAGCGGCTGCAGCCAATAGCTTGAGTGCTGATCTGTGTATTCTGAGAGCGGAGGAGTCCCCCCATTGTCAGAATACAAGAGTGCAGCGGGGAGGATTCCCCCATCCACCTCCAATGTGTGGATGGGGGAATCACTTCAGGTTTTATGGTCATCCCGCTGGCTGAACGATAAAACTGAACCATGTAGGCCAGCTTTGGGAGCAAATATATTATCATCAACTCCTCCCCCTGAAGGGGTTCATCTACGTATTACCTCCTCTGCCGCCAGATCCAGGAATGTCTCCTCTCTACTTCCTTATTCATGGAACTTCCTGTCTGGGTAGAAGTCAGAGGACAGACATGACGGGGGTTACTGGGTGTAAATAGAAAATAACATCGTATTACCTCCTCTGCTGCTACTTCCACCAAGGTCTCCTCTATACGTCCTGCCTGTACCTAACATCACTTCCTGTCTGTACCTGACATCACTTCCTGTCTCTACCTGACATCACTTCCTGTCTGTCTTCCATAGAGACTTCCTGTCTGGGTAGAAGTGAGATCCCCACCTTGTGGAGCTCAGAGGAACTGCAGCCCCGAGAAGCGTCTGGTAGTGTGACCCCGGCCTTGTGCTGGGTGTGTATGGACTGTAGATCCTTATAGAGGGGTCACCTCCACTCCCACCAAGGGGGACAGAAATATATGACTGCTCGGGGGACACATTTTGGCTCCATTGATTTTGCAGTAAATGTGATTGCATTAGTCCCGTTGATTTTCATATTTCCATGTAATAAAAGGTGTCACACGATGTCGGGTTCCCCTTTCTCTCCTCCCTGAGTGTGTATTTAGAGGCGGAGCTCCTGCTGGAATGGCGGTTGGAGGCGGAGTCTAGGAGGGAGACTGACAGAACCCGCAGCAGACTTGCAGGAGTGAGCGAGGAGGATCCGGTTCCTTTACCATCGGAGATGAGGAGAGTGTGAAGGATGTTTCTGACTCTGGGAGCTGAAAAGCTGGGAGTCCTATTGGTGTGATGAGGGGGAAGCACTACTAGGGGGCGCCCTCACCATCCCGTGTACAAGAGGTGGAAGAAGGCGTGGCTACACTACAGCCCACACAATTTGGAGGGCGGAGCACTTTCGCACCTTATCAACTTTTCACTGATTGGTGGATTTTTGGAGTAAAATAAGTGGATTGAAGTAGCTGCAAAGTGGAAGCGGTGGACTTGCAGAGAACACTATGCTGAGCACACAATATTGTCTGTCTCCATGGATTTGCACAGGATTTGAGATGATTTCCTATAGCAGCAAATCTGATGAGATGAATGAATGTAGCGCCCCCTCCTGGTCAGGTCTAGGATGTGTAGTCAGGTAAAGCATAGCTGTGTTTCTCTGCTCACCAGAGAGGCTGTCAGGTAAATTCAGTCGGGTATTCTGATTTACAGAGAGCTGTGATTGATTAGTCAGGTCTGCTCATGCTGCTCTGGTTCTGTTGGAGTTTGTCTGAGTTCTTCCTGCCTTCAGGAAGCTATGAGAGTCTTCCAGAACATGGGAATTGGCTAGACAAATGACCAGCATGAATATGGATACAGTCCTGGCCAATTGCAGGGGAGGGTGGCCCCATTGCATGCTGGGAGTGGTATTTATACTCTGAGAGCACATGGGTTCAGTGTCTTTCCTCGGAGAGGATTGCACCAGCCAGGCTGCCTCGCCTGGCACTTGCTGTTATGTGGCCTCGGGTGGGTGACCTGAGGGCCTGAAGTTAGAGAGAGTGACCCTGATTCTACAGTAAGCTGACTGAGGGGAGCTGTCTGCCAAAGCTCTGTCTGGTATCACTGGAGAGAGTGGCTTGGAAGATTGGAAGGAGGCAACCATTCTGTCCTTGGACCTGTGAGTGCAAACTCTGAGAGATCTGGGGGGCTCTGTGTGCTTGTTACCCCTCTGGTGCTTGATAGTCAGCCTGGGTCTGAGAAAGGGAGCCCTGCCTAGTGTTCTGCAGAGCTTGTCCAAGTATTGCTACTGCTAATGGGACTTGGCTCTCCTACAACTACTTGCTGCTATTTGTTACTGAGAAGTCTGCTATCTACTGTCAGCCGAGACTTCACAAGTGTTCTACTAAGAGATCAGCTAGATGTCCTCAGTGTGAAGAGTTCTGATTCTGGAGGATCCGACTACATTCCCCATCCCTATCCCCAGTTCTACAATAAACTCCAAACACAAAACATCCCCTAGACTGGTCATTGGAGACAACGAGCAGAAGTGTGTGTGTTTGCCTTGTGTGGGGCAAAGCAAAGGGAAAACGGGGGCAACATTCAGCTCCTTCTGAGGTAGTGCTACATGAAGTCAGTGTAAAGTGGAAGCAGTAGATCTGCAGGGAACTGCATCTTGAGCACAAAACACTTTGTTGTATATGGATTTGCATATTGTTCAGTATTCTTAATTTACTGGCAAACAACACAAGATCAATTGAAGTAGGTGTAAAGTGGAAGCAGTAGATCCACAGAGAATAATATTTTGAGTTGGGATGGGCTGACGGTTCAAGTCAAACATAAGATCGACTCGAACATTAACTGTTTGAGTGTTCACCATTATGCAGGAAGTTTGCCCGCGTGCCCAAACAATGTAAAACATGCTTTGTGATTGGCCAAAACATTGCACCTGACCTGTGGTCAGGTGCAATGCTTTGGCCAATAACAGGTGAGTTCTCAGGGAGAGCCATGATTGGCCAAAGTGCTGGCCGTATTATTGAACCACAACATGCAGAAGAAGTGGTGGAGTGGATAAGTCAGTCATCCTCATCCTCTGTCATCCAGGCTCATACTATTTTGCCTTCCACCACAGCTGCCAAAGTGTCCTGTTCCTCCGGCTCCTTGTCCACCACAGCTGCTCCTTCCGTAGCCCCACCATCATGCATGGAGGAGTCACCAGAATGATTGGATCATAGTGTCAGTCCCATGCTGCTGGAGGATGTGCAGCAATCTGAATGCTGTGATGTTGGGTCCCAGGATGAGGAAAGGAGTGACGTGAGCCTAGAGAGAGGGGGCGCCAGTGAGGGAAAAGAAATTGTCAGTCCTGTTCCCCCAGCCGCAGCACACTGCCAAGTTGGCCCCATTGATGAGGAGGATGGGGATGATGAGGTCACTGACCATACTTGGGTGCCTGAGAGAACAGAGGAGGACAGTGAGGAGGAGGCAGAACTCCAACAAGGCAGGAGGTCCTCCAGGGACAGGCATAAGGGCAGCCAACCAATGGCATCCCATGACAGAGCTCCACAGGTGGGGGGCGCTGCTGACTCCAGGCAGACTTCCACAAGTTCTCTGGTGGGGGCTTTCTTCAACACATGTGCAGCATTGCTGTTTGCAGTCTTTGACTGAAGCAGACCAAGCGTGGCCAAAACACCAGCCACTTGGGCACCACATGCTTGACAAGACGTAGGATGAGCTGCCATGCAGCCCGCTGGTAACAGCACCTGAAAGACCCAGAAAAAGTGCAGACTTCTCCTTGCTCCTCATCTGGGATCTCTACTGTAAAACGTCAGGTCTTCTCAACAGCCTCCACTGAGAGGAGTGATGGTACAGCAGTGGGTGGCCCATCTGACAGCAGGACACCACCTGTTGATTTCAGCAGGAACATTTCACTACCCCATTTGCTGAACCGTGAAAAATAGACTGTCCCACCCATCCACATTCTATCCTGGCCAAATTGCTGCGTTACAACTGCTGCCTTTCCATCTGGTGGACTCTTCCCCCTTCCGGGAATTTGCAGAATGTGCTGTATCACAGTGACAGGTTCCGAAAAGACAATTTGTTTCATGCAAGGCCATTCCAGCTCTGTACCATCATGTGGAAGGTCATGTTTTGGCCTTGTTGGACAAGGAGGTCAGCAGCAAGGTCCACATTACTGACACGTGGTCCAGCAGGCACAGTCAGGGATGTTACATATCCGTCACGGCACACTGGGTGACTCTGCTAGCAGCTGGGAAGGATGCAGGACAGGGTTCAGTTCTGGAGCTTGTTCCACCACCATGCCTCCAAAAACCTGGTGGTGATTCTGCCACATCTGTCTGCTCCACCCCCTCCCCCTCCTCTTCCTCTATGGCCTCTTCTGCTGAATTGTCCTCTCCACTGGCTTCTGCTCACCCAATGAATCAAATTCAAAATACTAACAACTTACAAAACCATCCACAACTCTGCCCCCAGCTCCATCACCAACCTGGTCTCAAAACACCAACCAAACCGCTCCCTTCAGTCCTCTCAAGACCTCCTGCTCTCTGGCTCCCTTTTCACTGCCTTCCATGCTCACCTCCAGGACTTCTCCTGAGCCTCTCCCATCCTATGGTACTCCCTACCCCAATCTGTCCGACTATCTCCTACTCTATCCACCTTTAGAGGATCCCTGAAATCCTTCTCTGTAAAGAAGCCTCTCCTGCTTCTAATGAATACACTGTGTTTTAGTTCCTCCATCGGCCCATTGCCCAGTTATGACCTTTGTATCACTTCACCCTCCCTCTTAGATTGTAAGCTCCCACGAGCCGGCCCCCTGATTCCTTCTGTACCAAATTGTATTGTAGCTGTACTGTCTTCCATCATGTTGTAAAGCGCTGCGCAGACTGTTGTCACTCTATAAATCCTGTATAATAATCCGATGATAATGATTCTGTACTGAAGTGTACCCTGGATACAGCATTGTGCTAATATCAGGATCACAATGTCACCAAACATGCTATGAATGAATCTCATTCTGATACTAGTGAGCTGTGATTGGCCCACAGCTATCACATGGTACCTGGGCCAGTCACAGCACCCTCTACTATGTCATGTAGTGGTAGCCAATCACAGATCACTAGTAATCACAGCTGTCATGAATGACACTCTGTATAAAGCATTGCTGACACGGTGATCATCATTGTAAAGAGAATCCCTGATCCCCCCCAGAGTAGTGCAGTGCTGCTATGGACACTACTCTGAGGGAAAAAAAGTTTAATAAATTGAAAATGTTTTTATTGTTTTTTTTTGGTTCTGTTTGTTATCATACTGTCACCAGTCAGGTCCCTGATCACCACCACATCAGTCACGTGATGACGCTGTACTGCGCTGGTGAGTTTGTAGAAAAAAACGTGAAAAAATATTTAATTTCTTTATTTTCCCAAAAATTGGGACCAAAACTGCCAACTTCAAAAAAACTAGGATTTATTTTTACCAAAGACGTAGCAGAATACATTTTGGCTGAAATTTATAAGGAAAAATTTTTTTTCCTTTTGGATGTTTTATAACAGAAAATATTGGGGGGTTTCTTAAATGTTCATTTTTTTCATTTATATAATAAAAAATAAAAACCTCAGTGGGCATCAAATAACACCAAAACAAAGCTCCATTTATGTGAAACAAATTCTATATATATAATTTGCACAAATTGTTGCATGACTGAGCAATTACCAAGTAGCGTAGTGCCAAATAGCAAAAAATAACCCCTCCCTACTGGGCACTTATACCCCCTTCCTGCCCAGGCCAATTTTCAGCTTTCAGCGCTGTTGCACTTTGAATGACAATTGAGCGGTCATGCAACACTGTACCCATATGAAATTGTTATCATTTTTTGAGACAGATAGAGATTTCTTTTGGTGGTATTTAATTGCTGCTGGATGTTTTATTTGTTGCGCTATAAAGAAAAAAAGAGCAAAACATTTGAAAAACGTTTTCTTTGTTTCTATTATAAAATTTTATAAACAGGTAAGTTTTCTCCTTCACTGATGTGCGTTGATAAGGCTGCACTGATAGGCAGCACTGATGGGCGGCACTGATATGCAACAATGATGGGCACTGATAGGCGACACTGACTGATGGGTACTGATGGGTGGTACTACTGGGCAGCACTGATGGGTGGCTCTGCTGGGCACAGGTGGATGGCACTACTAGGCACTGCTGGGCACAGCTGGTAGGCACTACTGATGATCGGTGCCGATCCATCCTCTGACAATTGCCGGTTATTGCCAGTACTTTCCTCATGCTGTGACAGTGTGAGGAAAGTGCAGCCAATAACCAGCAACTGCATTTCCCGGTGATCTGCTGTCATTGGACACAGCTGATCACGTGCTAAAAGGCCGCTGTGATTGGCTTTTTACCACATCACATGATCAGCAGTGTCCGTAGGATGCAGAGATCACCGGGTGCACGCCCCAAGGGTGCGTCTCTGTGAGGACATCATATGTTGCCCTCCCAGGACTGGACAACCATGCTGTAGCCGTCATTCAGTTATACGCAGTTGACAAGCGGTTAAAATGGATCTGCACTTCATCTGAACACCACACACCAAAAATACTATTTAATTCATTGGTAATATTCAAAGCAAACTCCCCCATCCATCCATCCATCCATCCATCCCTCCGTGTCTTCAGGATTTATTTTGCTGAGAAATCATTTTGAAAAACATCACCCCAGCATTTCTGTCAGTAGCCATCTTGAGTAAGGGCAGATGATTCCTGTAGCATTTACTTCCTGGAATCCATCAGCCCTTAGCTTAGGCATTGGCTGAGCGGAGAACCCTCCCTCCCCTTCCGAAGACTGTTGGAGTGTATGACATCATTTTCCTAGGCAGGAAACCAGGAAGTGAGTAACAATATGTAAAAAAAAAACATTCAAAACAAGTAAATATGATCTACTTTCCTATCTATATACGGATGCTAGCAGTGTAAGGACTAGAAATAGTCAATGCTGATTGGGAGAGTGAAGTTCCACCTTAAGAGGTTAAAGTGATTTCCTATAATCATCAGCTCCATCTAGTGGCCATAATGCTGTATCTTCCCTGAAATACCTCCTGATGTAAAAATAGTGCAATACAATAATATGGCCACTAGATGGAGCCAATGATGATGTGAAATAAAATACGGCCAAAACCCGTCCCAGCTGGGTGAACACGGCTCACATTCCTTCAGCTCATTGTTTTATGGAACAGACCTCCAAGTGTGACATCTCCCACCACAAAATATACTCCGACCCGGTCCCACACTTCATCCATGAGAAGGAAATAAACCACGCTAGGACTCCATGTACAGACTACGACTCTTCCTCTCCGGGGCAAACATGGAACACATGACCCTACACATACGTGATCCCACTGCCGCCATCTTGGATTCTGGAATGCGAGTTGTTTATATGATATGAAGAGCTTGATTGTCATCTTTTCATTGTAAGTCCATTTACCACATTAACCCCTCCCCCTCCAGAGCATTTACCCCACCTTCCTGACCAGGCCATTTACCACATTAACCCCTCCCCCTCCAGAGGATTTACCCCACCTTCCTGACCAGGCCATTTACCACATTAACCCCTCCAGAGGATTTACCCCCCCCCCTTCCTGACCAGGTCATTTACCACATCAACTCCTCCCCTTCCAGAGGATTTACCCCCCCCTTCCTGACCAGGCCATTTACCACATTAACCCCTCACCCTCTGGAGGAATTACCCCCTCTTCCTGACCAGGCCATTTACCACATTAACCCCTCCCCCTCCAGAGGATTTACCCTCCTCTTCCTGACAAAGCCATTTACCACATTAACCCCTCCCCCTCCAGAGGATTTACCCTCCTCTTCCTGACCAAGCCATTTACCACATTAACCCCTCCCCCTCCAGAGGATTTACCCTCCTCTTCCTGACCAAGCCATTTACCCCATCAACCCCTCCACCTTCTGAGGATTTGCCCCCCTTCCTGGCCATGCCATTTACCACATTAACCCCTCCACCTTCTGAGGATTTACCCCCCATCACGGTATAGGGGCCCCGGCCAATTATTAATTCCTGAATAATGATCCTGAGTGTCACGAGTTCTCTGCCAGCCCAGTTATTAATTCCTTGTTCCTTTAATCCCTCCTGGCCATAGGAAGAGCATCCTCCAATTAGTATTCTACTCCTGTGTGCCAAAGGCCCCTAGCTGCAATTAATGTGTCCCCTCCACAAAAGGTCCCAAATTCAATTAGTGTATCCTCCCCATTGTTATCCCTTTTACAGCTACAAATCCAATTATTGTGTTTCCTTGTCCATCCTGTCCAGTCTTTTGCCTAAATATAATATCCTCCCCACTGTCCTCCTGTTTACAGCTACAAATTCAATTACTGTAGTTCTGTTCCTGTCCATTCTCTCCATTGTCATCCAAAATGTCCCTAAACTCAATTAAGGTAGTCCCTCCATTGTCATCCTGCTAATGACCCCCCTCCACCTCTCATCCTGCTCAGGGGGTTTAAGAGGTCAGTGTTGGTCTCTCCTGATGAGCCATTCTGCTGTGCAGCCACTGAGGGGTCCAACTGTAGCTGGACTCTAGTGGTCCAGGCTCTGCCTGAGCCCCATTGGAGGAAGGGGGACCCCAGAAGCCGCATCAGCTCTACATGAGCTTACCACACCAGCTCTGCCTGAGACACTGCCAGCTCTATCTGGGACACTGCCAGCTCTATCTGGGACTATCACACCAGCTCTGCCTGAGACGCTGCCAGCTCTATCTGGGACTATCACATCAGCTCTGCCTGAGACACTGCCAGCTCTATCTGGGACTATCACATCAGCTCTGCCTGAGACGCTGCCAGCTCTATCTGGGACTATCACACCAGCTCTATCTGGGACTATCACACCAGCTCTGCCTGAGACACTGCCAGCTCTATCTGGGACTATCACACCAGCTCTGCCTGAGACGCTGCCAGCTCTATCTGGGACTATCACACCAGCTCTATCTGGGACTATCACACCAGCTCTATCTGGGACTATCACACCAGCTCTATCTGGGACTATCACATCAGCTCTTCCTGAGACGCTGCCAGCTCTATCTGGGACTATCACATCAGCTGTGCCTGAGTCACTGCCAGCTCTATCTGGGACACTGCCAGCTCTATCTGGGACTATCACACCAGCTCTGCCTGAGACGCTGAGAGCTCTATCTGGGACTATCACATCAGCTCTGCCTGAGATGCCGCCAGCTCTATCTGGGACAATCACACCAGCTCTGCCTGAGACGCTGAGAGCTCTATCTGGGACTATCACATCAGCTCTGCCTGAGATGCCGCCAGCTCTATCTGGGACTATCACATCAGCTCTATCTGGGACTATCACACCAGCTCTGCCTGAGACGCTGCCAGCTCTATCTGGGACTATCACACCAGCTCTGTCTGAGATGCTGCCAGCTCTATCTGGGACTATCACCTCAGCTCTGCCTGAGCTTACCACACCAGCTCTATCTGGGACTATCACATCAGCTCTGCCCGAGACGCTGCCAGCTCTATCTGGGACTATCACACCAGCTCTATCTGGGACTATCACATCAGCTCTGCCTGAGACGCTGCCAGCTCTATCTGGGACTATCACACCAGCTCTGCATGTATGCCTCTCCTGTGTTATCTGACCTGTTTATGAACTGCCTCTTACCTCCCTGTTGGACTACAAACTGCTGTAGAGACTTTAACTTTGCCCATCGGGGCTGAATTACAAAGTATTCTGGGCTCTCTCTCTCTCCACTACTCCCCATTGAGTGATTTTTGTCTCTTTTAATAAAGCTTTAAATGTTTGCCCTCTGCTTTGTGTGTTCTGTCCTGCCTACCCTCCCTCACACCCCCCCCCCTTACTGACAAGGCCATTTACCACATTAACCCCCCCTCCGGAGGATTTATACCCCTTCCTGACCAGGCCATTTACTACATTAACCCCTCCAGAGGATTTACCCCCCTCCCTGACAAGGCCATTTACCACATTATCCCCTCTGGAGGATTTACCACCCCCCCCCCCTTCCTGACCAGGCCATTTTCTTGTGATACGGCACTGTGTTAACTTCACTGACAATTGCACGGTCATGCTACGCTGCACCCAAATGAAATTTACATCCTTTTTTGCCCACAATTGGATCTTTCTTTCGGTGGTATTTGATCACCTGTGCATGTTTTATTTTTTGTGCTCTAAAAAAAGACGACAATTTTGAGAAAAAAAAATATTTTGGACTTTTTGCTATTAAACAATAAAAAAACAAATTTCATCATAAATTTCAGCCAAAATGTATTAATTGGTGTTTGATGACACCATGGAGAGTGTCTTTTCTACTATATCACAGTCTATCTGCACAGCGATCTGATGGGACGCAGCACTGCCATCCTCTGAGATGGGGGTTGGAGGAAAGCTGGAGATCTTGGATTGATAGACAAGTGCTGGGTGATCCCTCTGAATTGGGGGTCATAGGATTCTGGGAAGCCCCCCCCCGGTGTTGTACCCTGAAGTGCTGTGTGCTTCATCATGGAGAAGTGTTGGTGGCATCCACATCTGTCATTTCCCTCATAATCGGAGAACCACACAATTCATTGTTTTTGGCTTCACACTTGCTTTATTTTTTCAATTTATGGTGAAACATAAGAGATTGATAGATTTCCATCGTACTATTGTATTGTGACCACTTCATCCATGTCTCTGGGGACCTCTGATCTCCTGGACTACTGCTTCTTCCACCACTTCATCCATGTCTCTGGGGGCCTCTGATCTCCTGGTCTACTGCTTCTTCCAGCACTTCATCCATGTCTCTGGGGGCCTCTGATCTCCTGCTTCTTCCACCACTTCATCCATGTCTCTGGGCACCTCTGGTCTCCTGGTCTACTGCTTCTTCCAGCACTTCATCCATGTCTCTGGGGGCCTCTGATCTCCTGCTTCTTCCACCACTTCATCCATGTCTCTGGGCACCTCTGGTCTCCTGCTTCTTCCACCACTTCATCCATGTCTTTGGGGACCTCTGATCTCCTGGTCTACTGCTTCTTCCACCACTTCATCCATGTCTCTGGGGGCCTCTGATCTCCTGCTTCTTCCACCACTTCATCCATGTCTCTGGAGACCTCTGATCTCCTGCTTCTTCCACCACTTCATCCATGTCTCTGGGGGCCTCTGATCTCCTGCTTCTTCCACAACTTCATCCATGTCTCTGGAGACCTATGATTACTTGCTTCTTCCACCACTTCATCTTTGTCTCTGGGGACCTTTGATCTCCTGGTCTACTGCTTCTTCCACCACTTTATCCATGTCTCTGGGGGCCTCTGATCTTCTGGTCTACTGCTTCTTCCACCACTTCATCCATGTCTCTGGGGGCCTCTGATCTCCTGGTGTACTGCTTCTTCCTCCACTTCATTTATGTCTCTGGGGGCCTCTGATCTCCTGGTCTACTGCTTCTTCCACCACTTCATCCATTTCTCTGGGGACCTCTGATCTCCTGCTTCTTCTACATCTCTAGGGGCCTCTGATCTCCTGGTCTAATGTACCTTCCATGATGAAGATCAGCCATGGAGTATATCTGAGGTGTATATCAGGGTGTGCTTCTTCCCCACATGAGAACTGGGATGTCCACCAACATTTCCCACACTCAAGGCACTAATACACGTCCAGGGTTGTGTGGGACCTCTGATGTACAGGAAGATAGGACTTCAGTGAGGTACATTTCCCTCACTCAGGACAGGAAAGTGGCTTCTCCCTGTGTAAAATCTCTGATGTCTGGAAAGATGGGACTTCTGCGAAAAACATTTCCCACATTCAGGGCAGGAATATGGCTTCTCCCCGTGTGAGACCTCTGATGTAAGTAAAGATTGGACTTATCTGAAAAACATTTACCGCACTCAGAACAGGAAAGTGGCTTCTCCCCTGTGTGAGATCTCTGATGTGTGTAAAGATGGGACTTAACTGAAAAACATTTCCCGCACTCAGGAGAGGAATATGGTTTCTCCCCTGTGTGAGATCTCTGATGTATGTAAAGATGTGACTTCTGTGTAAAACATTTCCCACACTCAGAACAGGAATACAACTTCTCCCCCGTGTGAGATCTCTGATGTATGTACAGTTCAGACTTCTGTGAAAAACATTTCCCGCACCCAGGACAGGGATATGGAATCTCCCCCGTGTGAGACCTCTGATGTCTGGAAAGATGATACTTATCTGAAAAACATTTCCTGCACTCAGGACAGGAATACGGCTTCTCCCCCGTGTGAGATCTCTGATGTTTGTAAAGATGGGATGTCTGGGAAAAACATTTCCCACACTCAAAACAGGAATACGGCTTGTCCCCTGTGTGAGATCTTTGATGTGTGAAAAGACTGGACTTCACTGAAAAACATTTCCCACACTTAGTACAGGAATACGGCTTGTCCCCCGTGTGAGATCTCTGATGTGTGAAAAGACTGGACTTCACTGAAAAACATTTCCCACACTCAGAACAGGAATATGGCTTTTCCCCCGTATGAGATCTCTGATGTTTGTAAAGATTGGACTTGTCTGAAAAACATTTCCCGCACTCAGGACAGGAATACGGCTTCTCCCCCGTGTGAGATCTTTCATGCACATTAAGACCAGATTTAGATTGCAATCTCTTCCCACACTCAATGCAGGAGAAGCTCTTCCCTGTTGGAAGGCCGGTCCGGTCTCGCACAGTCTGAGGTTCCTCAGGATACGAGGAATCCGATGGTCCATCTACACTGGGTGGTGCCGGATGGACATTGGAGGGAGCCGGGTTTTCTCCTGGACTATACTGTGTGATGTCCTCATCTTCTATTTTCCAGTCTGGAGACAAAGTGAGACAATCCTCGGAGGTTTTCCTCATCTCCCGGCCATGGACTAAAATACAAAGACAAAGAGGATTACTAGACAGGAGCTGATTGGTTCCCCCAAACCAGGACTCCGCCCACATCGGGCAGCTTGGTCTCTGAGGAGCTTACAATTCCACCCTCAAGGGAACTAGGAAATGGCTCCTCTGATCTCCTACCAGGTCATTTCTTTATTCATGGACCTTAGTCAGAGAGTGAGGAAACAACCAGAACTGTCTTTTATAGGAGGGACAGTGATGAGGGGATTATAGGACGAGGGTCCCCACCCCCTCTATCACTCATCGCCATCTTCCCAACACAAGAAGTACTGCACTTCCTTATTTACTCCATGATTTAGTCATGAAGAACAGCAGGGCTGAGCCCCACCAGAGGTCAGAGAGTGAGGATGGGGGGAGAACAACCAAGATGAAGACTGGACTGATCCTGAAGACCACCATCATTGGGGTATTGACTCCTCCCTCATCCTGAAGACCACCATCATTGGGGTATAGACTCCTCCCTCATTATCACTTTCTGTTTAAGGGTCCAAAGTTGGAGGATGTTATCACATTATTATCACCATGTAAAAGTCTGTGCTCCAATCACATCATCCGATATAAAATGTCCAGCTGGTAGGAAATGGGGGGAACAATGAGAATCCATATTATGTGTATATATAGCAGTGGGGGGAGGGGGGAGCAGAAAACAAAACTATGTAATGTACAACAGAGTATATAGTGCAGGGGCCAGGAGGATGTAATGTACAACATAGAGTATATAGTGCAGGGGTCAGGAGTATGTAATGTACAACATAGAGTATATAGTGCAGGGGTCAGGAGTATGTAATGTACAACATAGAGTATATAGTGCAGGGGTCAGGAGTATGTAATGTATAACAGAGTATATAGTGCAGGGGTCAGGAGTATGTAATGTACAACAGAGTATATAGTGCAGGGGTCAGGAGTATGTAATGTACAACATAGAGTATATAGTGCAGGGGTCAGGAGTATGTAATGTACAACATGGAGTATATAGTGCAGGGGTCAGGAGTATGTAATGTACAATATAGAATATATAGTGCAGGGGTCAGGAGTATGTAATGTACAACATGGAGTATATAGTGCAGGGGTCAGGAGTATGGAATGTACAAAATAAATTATACAGTGTAAGGGTCAGGACTCATAATATTGGTATTCAGCAATCAGTGGAAGCTTAAATGTTTACTGTAGACAAGTTGCAGAGGTCCCACACCGGTGCCTCCCATCTCCTGAGACTGCACTCAGTGACTTGGGTCTGAGACACTACAGACATATCCCTCCACCCGGCACAGCCAGCAGACCACAGAGCAAGGAACCCTGGGAGAAATGTTCTGTCAGAGATCTTGCTAGAACCAGATATGGGGCCGGAGACCCAAAGTACATGTCCCAGGTGCCTAGGTTAATGCTAATGGTGAAAACGTAACATTTTGCAGCCAGCTGAACCCCAGAATCTCCAAAAATCCAGTCTAGTTACATAAATTGTGTCTTACAGACTGATATTGCCAAGTGTTGACTCTACTCTGGACCAATCAGTGAGCAGTATGGGTGGAGGAATGGATTTAGTGTTCATGACCCACCTGTGCTGATCTCTGTAGGAGTGTCCTCCTCTATAAATGTCCCCGTTATTCCATCCTCCTCCATAGACTGCTGATCATCCCTCACATACGCCTCTTCTTCTTCTGCTTTCACCTCAAATTCTATATCGATTGGATCTCCACTCTAAATCAAGGAAATGAGAGAAAATATCATCTGTAAAATTTAAGGTCACATAAAAATCCACACATTGTCTCCACAAGCTCATGTTCTAGATTCTCCATCCCACCAACCTTGTAACAGTGAGGGATGGTGTGACCTTCCTGTGTGGAATCCCGGGAATACAGAGGACGGGGACATCTCTCTGGTGGGTTCCTGTAGCTGGATGACTCCACCATGGTGTCCTGGTACAGATCTTTGTGTTCTTCTAGAAGCTCTGACTCCTCCATCCCCCCATCCTCATCCTCCTCCTCTTTTATCTCTTCTTTAACCTCAACTTTAGGATCTCTCAGGTTTCCACTCTGAATATATAATAAAAATGCCATCAATGGTAACAATGCAGATAATGTACAGATCCTAATGATACTATCAGTGATTGGATAATATCCCAGAATTCCCGGCACCGCTCACCTCTCCTGTCAGCAGCTCCATCATCTTCTTGGTGACTTCTAGAATCTTCTGCATGTTGTGTCTCTCAGGGTTTAGGGAGTCACATGTAGGCACTGTGATGGTCATATGATCACCTGACTTCAGAAGAGGAAATCTCTGTATTGAGGAACCAATAGGAATATCATGTTAGACTCCCAGAATCCTCCTCACCTCTCTGGTCAGGTCTGTGTTTTATTAATAGAGATCAGAGTGATGTCATGTGACCTCCCAGAATCCTCCTCACCTCTCCGGTCAGGTCTGTGTTTTATTAATAGAGATAAGAGGGATGTCATGTGACCTCCCAGAATCCTCCTCACCTCTCCGGTCAGGTCTGTGTTTTATTAATAGAGATGAGAGTGATGTCATGTGACCTCCCAGAATCCTCCTCACCTCTCCGGTCAGCAGGTAGATGATCTCCAGGGTGAGGTTTAGTATCTTCTCAGTCATGTGACTCCGGTCCTCCTCCATCCTCATTGGTGCCATCATGTGATCTATACAGGTCTCCTTGTAGACGGATAACTTTGGGAAATGAAAGTAAGAATGATTTGGATGGTATTGGTCACACAATAATAGGATGTGGATGTGAGGGGGGAATAGGAGGGTTGCTGGACATTGAAGTACTACTCCCCCCATGGGAAGACATTTAGTTTGGACTGTTTAGTGTTTACTACAATTTTGAGGTCCGGGGCCCCTTTTCTCTGTTGGGTTTGTTTGGTCTCTGAACTGGTTTTGATGAGTATTAGATCTGCAGACAAGGAATGATAAATCTGATCCTTCCTATGACTAGTTTGCTCTGAGGCAGTGCTGTGAGGTCAATGTCGGCTCATCATGCAGGGATGGTCACTTTACATCACCCGACGCCCGGGACATGTAGTTCTGGGGGCCGGGCAAGTATTGTTTTTATTCTTTATCCCTGCTGAGGGCAAGCCGCAGGGCTCTCCTTTCAGGTGCCAGCCTCTGCCACCCCGTGTGTGTGATCCTCTCCTGTACCTACTCTGCTTCCCCGGCTCTGCTTGCCCATCTGTGGGCCCGGGTCAGCGGGTGTCGGAGGGTAGAGGGGATGGAGGAGAGCGGACACGTTCACTCCCTTCTTGTCCTGACCCAGAAGTGACATTATGACAGATTTCCAGACCATCGAGGCCGGCAAAGAATGTAATGCGATGCGATGTGCACTACATTACATCCAATGGAGTACAGGGGAGACATTGGGGGTCCTTTAGACCCTGGATGTCTCAATAAAGAGAACCTGTCATCAAAAGTCATCTCATAGAGGACTTTGTCCCCTTAAGTAACAATGTTTTTACTTAAAAATGTTTTAATTGTAAACAATTAAAGTTACAACCAAGTACATAACTCCTCCCTTTAAAAAATTTTAAGGCCTCCCCCACCCCCACATATATGCACACCCAAACATAAGAGCACACGCTGGAGCGCCTACACGTGATAACATTGATTGTGATACACGTTACATATCGCCGGTCACACCAGAATGAGAGGATAATTCTAGGAGCAGACCTCCTCCGTACTCTATACTGATGACCTAGAAGGGGCTATAAATGTGTCCCCTATAGATAATACCGGGGACTAAAGGTTGTCACCATTTCAGCACACACAACTTAAGGTTTGACATGTTGGATATCTATTTACTCGCTGCAACCTCGGCTTTTATATTTTTACACATAAATGGGTCATTTATTCCTTTTTTTGTACCCTGAACTTAACAAGTGTATATTTTACTGAAATTTGACATTTCCTAGACTTTGGATAATATTTTGTGACATAAAAAATTAGAACTGCCCCTATTTTCTTCTCTAAAGTCTCTACTTTCATAAAATCGATATTTTGGGGTTTTGTATCATGTTTAGGCCTAAAATTATTATTTTAAACATGCAAAAACAGTTCTGGCAGTGAAAGGGATAAAGGATAAGCTGGACACTCCCCTTTTCTGATGAGCAGCCAATCGGTGCTCATTACACTGCAAGGTCTCTCCTCTCCCTGCTAGTCCCCGGGTGCGGTGCTGGAGACAGGCGGGGAGGGGAGGAGGAGATAAACAGCACAATTTTATACATATTAAACTTTTTAGTCGCTATAAAGCCCCTTTCATTTTTGAAAGCCGAAAACATTCCTAAAAGAGCCTCAGATTTATATATATTTTTTGTTACAAAGGAATGTTTCCTTCCTCCTGAGCAGCAATGTAAGGGGCTCTATGCTCCATACTCCTGACCCCGGCACTCCATCATTGTGTTGGCTGCATAGTGTAATGATTGCCCATTGGCTGCCTGTGTAGTGTCATCATTGCCCTTTGTAGGCCATGTATGGTCAGGATGGTCCTTGTCTTGTCTATTTATTGTCAGTGCTGTTTGTTTAGAGGACCATATTACAAGAATTTATCTCCACAATGAGGAGAATGTTCCGGCCCCAGAAGTGGGGGAATGTTCTGCCCCTGAAGGGGTTCATCTGGGTTCCCACACTATATATGTGTGTATCATCATCTGCTGGAGATAAAAGACGTCACAGTGACTATGGAGGAAGAGGACGGACATGACTATGGAGGAAGAGGACGGACGTGACTATGGAGGAAGAGGACGGACGGACGTGACTATGGAGGAAGAGGACGGACACGACTATGGAGGAAGAGGACGGACGTGACTATTAGAGATGAGCGAAGTATTCAAAAATTCGATTCGGCTGATTCGCCGAATTCGCGGAATAAATTTGATTCGAGTCGAATAAATTCGCTGCGAATTTAACTTATAAAAAGGGTGTTTCTAGGCTTCAGAGAGACTTTATATTAGTGCAGAACACTGTACCTTTAATTTAAATGCCCTTGGAGTCTGCTGGGGAAGAGAAATAATACTGTCAGTCAGTATGACATGCAGATGAGTGCCGTCGATCTTAGAATCACCGCACACTTCACTCATTTGGGCAGTCACGGGGCCAAAACCAGAGTGTGGAGCCACAGTGTGGCGGTGGAGGCAGCAGCAATGGGAGGCCATACAGCACCCTATGACAAAATGGAACCCACCAGAAGTGTGAGGAGACCTGAAAGTGGCACATGGCAGAGTGTGGCGATAGAGACAGCAGCAATGGGAGGCCGTACAGGGACCCATGACACACTCTGGACCTGGCAGCAGCATGAGGAGGCGGTACAGGGGCCCATGACAAATTACGGGCCTGGCAGCAGCATGAGGAGTCGGTACGGGGGCCCATGGCAGATTACGGGCCTGGCAGCAGCAATGGGAGGCCATACAGTACCCTATGACAAAATGGAACCCACCAGCAGTGTGAGGAGACCTGAAAGTGGCACATGGCAGAGTGTGGCGATGGAGACAGCAGCAATGGGAGGCCATACAGGGACCCATGACACACTCTGGACCTGGCAGCAGCATGAGGAGGCGGTACAGGGGCCCATGACAGATTACGGGCCTGGCAGCAGCGTGAGGAGTCGGTACGGGGGCCCATGGCAGATTACGGGCCTGGCAGCAGCAATGGGAGGCCATACAGCACCCTATGACAAAATGGAACCCACCAGCAGTGTGAGGAGACATGAAAGTGGCACATGGCAGAGTGTGGCGATGGAGACAGCAGCAATGGGAGGCCGTACAGGGACCCATGAGACACTCTGGACCTGGCAGCAGCATGAGGAGGCGGTACAGGGGCCCATGACAGATTACGGGCCTGGCAGCAGCATGAGGAGTCGGTACGGGGGCCCATGGCAGATTACGGGCCTGGCAGCAGCAATGGGAGGCCATACAGCACCCTATGACAAAATGGAACCCACCAGCAGTGTGAGGAGACCTGAAAGTGGCACATGGCAGAGCGTGGCGATGGAGACAGCAGCAATGGGAGGCCGTAGAGGGACCCATGACACACTCTGGACCTGGCAGCAGCATGAGGAGGCGGTACAGGGGCCCATGACAGATTACGGGCCTGGCAGCAGCGTGAGGAGTCGGTACGGGGGCCCATGGCAGATTACGGGCCTGGCAGCAGCAATGGGAGGCCATACAGCACCCTATGACAAAATGGAACCCACCAGCAGTGTGAGGAGACCTGAAAGTGGCACATGGCAGAGTGTGGCGATGGAGACAGCAGCAATGGGAGGCCGTACAGGGACCCATGAGACACTCTGGACCTGGCAGCAGCATGAGGAGGCGGTACAGGGGCCCATGACAGATTACGGGCCTGGCAGCAGCATGAGGAGTCGGTACGGGGGCCCATGGCAGATTACGGGCCTGGCAGCAGCAATGGGAGGCCATACAGCACCCTATGACAAAATGGAACCCACCAGCAGTGTGAGAAGACATGAAAGTGGCACATGGCAGAGTGTGGCGATGGAGACAGCAGCAATGGGAGGCCGTACAGGGACCCATGACACACTCTGGACCTGGCAGCAGCAAGAGGAGGCGGTACAGGGGCCCATGGCAGAGTGGCGAAGCGTAAGCAGCTTAAATTGAAGGCCATACAGAGGCCTATGTTAAAAATAATAACATGTTTGGGGCATGGGACTTGGCACGGGGGTGGCGGCTGAGGACACGGCGGAAGAAGAGGTGGTAGAGGCGGACATCTTTGCTGGACCAAGGATGTGCAAACGTGGAGGCAAGTTGCTGGTGCGGCTGTGCCGGCACCACGTTCACACAGTGGGCCGTAAATGACATGTACTGTCCCTGACCGTAGTTACAGCTCCACACGTCGGCGCTGCCGTGCACTTTGGCAGAGACCGACATGCTCAAAGACTGGCCCACCATCTCTTCTACATGTGAATGCAGGGCTGGCACTGCCTTTTTGGCGAAGAAATGCCGGCTTGGCACTCTCCACCGCGGCGCGGCACAAGCCATCATTTCTCGGAAAGGTGCTGAGTCCACCACTTGGAAAGGGAGGGACTGCAGCACCAGCAACTTGGACAGGAGGACGTTCAGCTTTTGCACCGTCGGGTGCGTGCTCGCAAACTGTTGTCTCTTGGAAACGGATTCCAATAAAGACTGCTGACGGAATCCGTGAAGAGGAGTAGCAGGAGAAGGAGCATCTGAACGAGCGGAAGATGCCAACGAGCGACAACTCGCCTCAGCAGAGGTGTTGGAGCCTTGACTGGCTGATAGAGGGCGATTCACGTCGGGTGACGGAGCAAGTAACGGAGCGGGTGATGGAGCGGGGGCTGGGGCAGGCAGAACCGCCGTATCTTTATCACGGTTTTACCAGGCCACCGAATGGCGACGCTGCATATGCTGACGCAACGCTGTAGTCCCAACATGGGCCCCCTGGCCACGCTTGACTTTCTGGCCACATAGTCGACATACGGCTACGTTTACTTCCACGAAAAATTGACACACCGCTGAGTAGGAAACTTTGCCCCCGCTACTCCTCATTGGCTGACTGCTACTTCCTCCGTGCACACCGGCACCACTACTGGCCGTGGTGGTAGGCTGCAGTGGAGCTGGTGCTCTACTCCGTGGCCGTTTGCCTCCACTGACACTGCTGCGACCCTGCTGCCTCCTGGGCAACCCACCGACTGTTTTGCTCGCTGGCAAGCTGGCACCCTCTTCTCCTGATGATGCGGAAGCAATAGCCTGATGACGACGAGGCTGCCAAGTGCGATCAGCCTCATCATCATCAATTAGGGTCTCCGCGTCACTACTAGCCCCCTCGGCTGCGTGTGGGTCAGGAGACAGACCTGTCTAGACCGGCTACCGAGCCACTCTCCTCGCCAGTACTTCTTCGCCTGGCTGCTGAAGAGGCGGATGTCTCCTCTCGTTCCTGACCGCCCTCTGTTAGCTCTTCCTCACTGTACAGTGGGGCTGAGCCCACAGCATGCGATACTTCGCTTGGTGAGGGAACACCAAAGGACAGGGGCAGGTAGAGGACACGTGATTTCAGTGGGCTTGCTCCCGGGCCATGCCAACTAACGGTTGTGTCTGACGTACCCACCGACCGTTGGCTGTAGGTGTCAGAGGTGACCTGGGAAGAGGAAGACGACCGAGCCAACCAATCGATGACGGCAGGGTTGTCGGTGGAGACACGACCGCTGGATGACACCGGGAGCACTGGCCTCTGGCTGCGACTAGTGCTGCCTCGACCCCTTCCTCTGCTGCCACGTTTGCTCGCTCCTGAAACATTGCCTCCTCTGCCACTCCTCTGCGTGTTGTCTGACATACTCTATAATTCAATAAGCACCCCAGTCCCTGAGTAACAATTGTAATCCCTGTGTCCCTGAGTAACAATTCTGTGTCCCTAAGTAACAATTCTGTGTCCCTGAGTAACGATTCTGTGTCCCTGAGTAACGATTCTGTGTCCCTGAGTAACAATTCTGTGTCCCTGAGTAACAATTCTGTGTCCCTGAGTAATGATTCTGTGTCCCTCAGTAACGATTCTGTGTCCCTGAGTAACAATTCTGTGTCCCTAAGTAACAATTCTGTGTCTGTCCTGAGTAACAATTCTGTGTCCCTGAGTAACAATTCTGTGTCCCTGAGTAACGATTCTGTGTCCCTGAGTAACAATTCTGTGTCCCTGAGTAACAATTCTGTGTCTGTCCCTGAGTAACGATTCTGTGTCCCTGAGTAACAATTCTGTGTCCCTGAGTAACAAATCTGTGTCCCTGAGTAACGATTCTGTGTCCCTCAGTAACGATTCTGTGTCCCTGAGTAACAATTCTGTGTCCCTGAGTAACAATTCTGCCACAGTAACGATTCTGTGTCCCTGAGTAACAATTCTGTGTCCCTGAGTAACAATTATGTGTCTGTCCCTGAGTAACGATTCTGTGTCCCTGAGTAACAATTCTGTGTCCCTGAGTAACGATTCTGTGTCCCTGAGTAACGATTCTGTGTCCCTGAGTAACAATTCTGTGTCCCTGAGTAACAGTTCTGTGTCCCTGAGTAACGATTCTGTGTCCCTGAGTAACGATTCTGTGTCCCTCAGTAACGATTCTGTGTCCCTGAGTAACGATTCTGTGTCCCTGAGTAACAATTCTGTGTCTGTCCCTGAGTAACAATTCTGTGTCCCTGAGTAACAATTCTGTGCCCCTGAGTAACGATTATGTGTCCCTGAGTTACGATTCTGTGTCCCTGAGTAACAATTCTGTGTCCCTGAGTAACAATTCTCTGTCTGTCCCTGAGTAACGATTCTGTGTCCCTGAGTAACAATTCTGTGTCCCTGAGTAACGATTCTGTGTCCCTGAGTAACGATTCTGTGTCCCTGAGTAACAATTCTGTGTCCCTGAGTAACAATTCTGTGTCTGTCCCTGAGTAACGATTCTGTGTCCCTGAGTAACAATTCTGTGTCCCTGAGTAACAATTCTGTGTCTGTCCCTGAGTAACGATTCTGTGTCCCTGAGTAACAATTCTGTGTCCCTGAGTAACGATTCTGTGTCCCACAGTAACAATTCTGTGTCCCTGAGTAACAATTCTGTGTCCCTGAGTAACAATTCTGTGTCTGTCCCTGAGTAACAATTCTGTGTCTTTCCCTGAGTAACAATTCTGTGTCCCTGAGTAACAATTCTGTGTCCCTGAGTAACGATTCTGTGTCCCCGAGTAACAATTCTGTGTCCCCGAGTAACGATTCTGTGTCCCTGAGTAACAATTCTGTGTCTGTCCCTGAGTAACGATTCTGTGTCCCTGAGTAACAATTCTGTGTCCCTGAGTAACAATTCTGTGTCCCTGAGTAACGATTCTGTGTCCCTGAGTAACGATTCTGTGGCCCTAAAGTCTCTGTGGCCCTAACTCTGTCCCTCAATACAGACAGGTCTGTCTCTCTTGAATGACCGGAGGCTAATGGAGAATTCTAAGATGGCCGCGATTTATAGCTCTACCATTACACAGTGCTGGCTGGCTGGCTGCTGATTGGCTAATGCGATCACATGTCATGAATGAATGCATTATGGGTCAGCGCGCCTTGTCTGCGCGCCTTCCCAGAGATCCCCGCTCCGTCGCCACACATGTCGCCGCCATTTTTGGGAAAATTCGATTCGTGCATCCGAAGTTTGCAAATTTTTGGATTTGTCGCGAATCGAATATTTCCCAATCTTCAAAACGAATTCCACTTCGCCATGTTCGATTCGCTCATCTCTAGTGACTATGGAGGAAGAGGACGGACGTGACTATGGAGGAAGAGGACGGACGTGACTATGGAGGAAGAGAACGGACGTGACTATGGGGGAAGAGGACGGACGTGACTATGGAGGAAGAGGACGGACATGATGGGGGGTTACTGGGTGTAAATATTAAATAACATCTTATTACCTCCTCTGCTGCCACTTCCTCCAATGTCTCTCTCTGCTTCCTGTCTGTACCTGACATCACTTCCTGCCTGTACCTGACATCACTTCCTTTCTGTGATTGACATCAATTCCTGTCTGTCCCTGACATCACTTCCTGTCTGCATTCCATAGAGACTTCCTGTGTGAGTATAGGTGAGATCAGCACCTTGTGGACCCTTTACTCCCAGCTGGGGGGCTTTGTATCCATATACCAGATGTTCTACAGGACTAAATCTGCAATCAATGTTACTGAAAAATCAAAGGGGCCAAAACCCCTCCCCCAAGCAGTCATATATTTCTGTCCCCCTTGGTGGGAGTGGAGGTGACCCCTCTATAAGGATCTACAGTCCATACACACCCAGCACAAGGCCGGGGTCACACTACCAGACGCTTCTCGGGGCTGCAGTTCCTCTGAGCTCCACAAGGTGGGGATCTCACTTCTACCCAGACAGGAAGTCTCTATGGAAGACAGGAAGTGATGTCAGGTACAGGCAGGAAGTGATGTCAGGAACAGACAGGAAGTGATGTCAGGTACAGACAAGACTTTCAGTGTGGAAGCGAAGCTGAGAGGAGAAGTGGCAGCAGAGGAGGTAATAAGATGTTATGTTCTATTTACACCCAGTAACCCCCCATCATGTCCGTCCTCTTCCTCCATAGTCATGTCCGTCCTCTTCCTCCATAGTCATTGTGACGTCTTTTATCTCCAGCAGATGATGATACACAGATATATAGTGTGGGAACCCAGATGAACCCCTTCAGGGGGAGGAGTTGATGATAATATATTTGCTCCCAAAGCTGGCCTACATGGTTCAGTTTTATCGTTCAGCCAGCGGGATGACCATAAAAACTGAAGCAATTCCCCCATCCACACATTGGAGGTGGATGGGGGAATCCTCCCCGCTGCACTCTTGTATTCTGACAATGGGGGGACTCCGCTGAGATCATCTCCCATTGGCTGAGCAATATTCTCACTTGTCTCTCAGCTCCTTCTTGCTATTCCTCGTCCTGCCTGTTGTTTCCTTGGATTGATTTTCTGTGTAGTGACCCCGGCTTGGTCTCTTGGATGCGCTCGTCTGTTGCTTGCCCTGATTCCTGGATCTCCTCCTCATCTGTCCTCCATATCCTCTTACACAGCTTTTCTCCACACCTGCAGTGACCCTGGGGGGAGGAAACTTGGCACCAGCACGCCGCCAAATCCATCCCCACCATTAGGGGCTCTGGAGACAATTGTCTGCTATTTACACTCCGTTCCTCCGCACGTCACCTGATCACATGACAGCTTACTTCCACAGATTCCGGACAGATTTCTGGATGGTAAAGGTCAAAGGTCACTCTTCACGAGAGGTAGGACACACCCAGGAACAAAGATTTGGTTTGCATGGGAGCCTCATATAGAGGACCCCTCAAATCTCCGCATCCAAATGTCCCTCCATCCAGAGTCTATATGTCCTATGACATCACACTGACCTCACAGCTCCTCCCCCCAATGTCCCTCCATCCAGAGTCAGAGAATCCTATGACATCACACTGACCTCACAGCTCCTCCCCCCAATGCCCCTCCATCTGTTTTTTTCTGATGTTCTTGGGATGTCAGCAGGTACTTGTTATTCTCACTAGCACAGTGGGACTGTTTGTCCTGTCATATGTAATGACATCAGAATTGCTTATGCCAAGCTTTACCCTGAGTTATGTGGGGGTCCTGTGTTGAATTTTGGATCCATTTTCAATTGAACTGAATGTATCTGATATTTATAGCAATTATTAGGGATTCTTTTTTGAGTGACCTCCATTGCTATTTTGTAAGAAATTTGGGCTTCAAAGACGTAAGTAATCTTCCGTGAAACATATTATGATATACTGCATTTCTGTGATCCCTTTATAATTCTGTCATTTCCGTGATCCCTTTATAATTCTGTCATTTCCGTGATCCCTTTATAATTCTGTCATTTCCACAAACCCTTTATAATTCTGTCATTTCCGTGATCCCTTTATAATGCTGTCATTTCCGTGATCCCTTTATAATTCTGTCATTTCCGTGATCCCTTTATAATTCTGTCATTTCCACAAACCCTTTATAATTCTGTCATTTCCGTGATCCCTTTATAATGCTGTCATTTCCGCGATCCCTTTATAATTCTGTCATTTCCGCGATCCCTTTATAATTCTGTCATTTCCGCAATCCCTTTATAATTTTGTCATTTCCGTGATCCCTTTATAATTCTGTCATTTCCGTGATCCCTTTATAATTCTGTCATTTCCGTGATCCCTTTATAATTCTGTCATTTCTGTGAACCCTTTATAATTCTGTCATTTCCGTGATCCCTTTATAATTCTGTCATTTCCGTGATCCCTTTATAATTCTGTCATTTCCGTCATCCCTTTATAATTCTGTCATCTCCGTCATCCCTTTATAATTCTGTCATTTCCGTCATCCCTTTATAATTCTGTCATCTCCGTCATCCCTTTATAATTCTGTCATTTCCGTCATCCCTTTATAATTCATTCATTTTCGTCATCCCTTTATAATTCTATCATTTCCGTGATCCCTTTATAATTCTGTCATTTCCGTGATCCCTTTATAATTCTGTCATTTCCGTGATCCCTTTATAATTCTGTCATTTCCGTGATCCCTTTATAATTCTGTCATTTCCGTCATCCCTTTATAATTCATTCATTTCCGTCATCCCTTTATAATTCTGTCATTTCCGTGAACCCTTTATAATTCTGTCATTTCCGTGATCCCTTTATAATTCTGTCATTTCCGTGATCCCTTTATAATTCTGTCATTTCCGTGATCCCTTTATAATTCTGTCCTTTCCGTCATCCCTTTATAATTCTGTCATTTCCGTCATCCCTTTATAATTCATTCATTTTCGTCATCCCTTTATAATTCTGTCATTTCCGTGATCCCTTTATAATTCTGTCATTTCCGTGATCCCTTTATAATTCTGTCATTTCCGTGATCCCTTTATAATTCTGTCATTTCCGTGATCCCTTTATAATTCTGTCATTTCCGTCATCCCTTTATAATTCATTCATTTCCGTCATCCCTTTATAATTCTGTCATTTCCGTGAACCCTTTATAATTCTGTCATTTCCGTGATCCCTTTATAATTCTGTCATTTCCGTGATCCCTTTATAATTCTGTCATTTCCGTGATCCCTTTATAATTCTGTCATTTCCCTGATCCCTTTATAATTCTGTCATTTCCGTGATCCCTTTATAATTCTGTCATTTCCGTGATCCCTTTATAATTCTGTCATTTCCGTGATCCCTTTATAATTCTGTCATTTCCACAAACCCTTTATAATTCTGTCATTTCCGTCATCCCTTTATAATTCTGTCATTTCCGTCATCCCTTTATAATGCTGTCATTTCCGCGATCCCTTTATAATTCTGTCATTTCCGCAATCCCTTTATAATTCTGTCATTTCCGTCATCCCTTTATAATTCTGTCATTTCCGTGATCCCTTTATAATTCTGTCATTTCCGTCATCCCTTTATAATTCTGTCATTTCCGTGATCCCTTTATAATTCTGTCATTTCCGCGATCCCTTTATAATTCTGTCATTTCCGTCATCCCTTTATAATTCTGTCATTTCCGTGATCCCTTTATAATTTTGTCATTTCCGCGATCCCTTTATAATTTTGTCATTTCCGTCATCCCTTTATAATTCTGTCATTTCCGTCATCCCTTTATAATTCTGTCATTTCCGTTTATAATTCTGTCATTTCCGTCATCCCTTTATAATTCTGTCATTTCCGTCATCCCTTTATAATTCTGTCATTTCCGTCATCCCTTTATAATTCTGTCATTTCCGTCATCCCTTTATAATTCTGTCATTTCCGTCATGCCTTTATAATTCTGTCATTTCCACGATCCCTTTATAATTCTGTCATTTCCACGATCCCTTTATAATTCTGTCATTTCCGTGATCCCTTTATAATTCTGTCATTTCCGCAATCCCTTTATAATTCTGTCATTTCCGTGATCCCTTTATAATTCTGTCATTTCCGTCATCCCTTTATAATTCTGTCATTTCCACGATCCCTTTATAATTCTGTCATTTCCACGAACCCTTTATAATTCTGTCATTTCCGTCATCCCTTTATAATTCTGTCATTTCCGTGATCCCTTTATAATTCTGTCATTTCCACGATCCCTTTATAATTCTGTCATTTCCACGAACCCTTTATAATTCTGTCATTTCCGTCATCCCTTTATAATTCTGTCATTTCCGTCATCCCTTTATAATTCTGTCATTTCCACGATCCCTTTATAATTCTGTCATTTCCACGAACCCTTTATAATTCTGTCATTTCCGTCATCCCTTTATAATTCTGTCATTTCCGTGATCCCTTTATAATTCTGTCATTTCCGTGATCCCTTTATAATTCTGTCATTTCCGTGATCCCTTTATAATTCTGTCATTTCCGTGATCCCTTTATAATTCTGTCATTTCCGTCATCCCTTTATAATTCATTCATTTCCGTCATCCCTTTATAATTCATTCATTTCCGTCATCCCTTTATAATTCTGTCATTTCCGTGAACCCTTTATAATTCTGTCATTTCCGTGATCCCTTTATAATTCTGTCATTTCCGTGATCCCTTTATAATTCTGTCATTTCCGTGATCCCTTTATAATTCTGTCATTTCCCTGATCCCTTTATAATTCTGTCATTTCCGTGATCCCTTTATAATTCTGTCATTTCCGTGATCCCTTTATAATTCTGTCATTTCCGTGATCCCTTTATAATTCTGTCATTTCCACAAACCCTTTATAATTCTGTCATTTCCGTCATCCCTTTATAATTCTGTCATTTCCGTGATCCCTTTATAATGCTGTCATTTCCGCGATCCCTTTATAATTCTATCATTTCCGCGATCCCTTTATAATTCTGTCATTTCCGTCATCCCTTTATAATTCTGTCATTTCCGTGATCCCTTTATAATTCTGTCATTTCCGCGATCCCTTTATAATTCTGTCATTTCCGTCATCCCTTTATAATTCTGTCATTTCCGTGATCCCTTTATAATTTTGTCATTTCCGCGATCCCTTTATAATTTTGTCATTTCCGTCATCCCTTTATAATTCTGTCATTTCCGTCATCCCTTTATAATTCTGTCATTTCCGTTTATAATTCTGTCATTTCCGTCATCCCTTTATAATTCTGTCATTTCCGTCATCCCTTTATAATTCTGTCATTTCCGTCATCCCTTTATAATTCTGTCATTTCCGTCATCCCTTTATAATTCTGTCATTTCCGTCATGCCTTTATAATTCTGTCATTTCCACGATCCCTTTATAATTCTGTCATTTCCACGATCCCTTTATAATTCTGTCATTTCCACGATCCCTTTATAATTCTGTCATTTCCGCAATCCCTTTATAATTCTGTCATTTCCGTGATCCCTTTATAATTCTGTCATTTCCGTCATCCCTTTATAATTCTGTCATTTCCACGATCCCTTTATAATTCTGTCATTTCCACGAACCCTTTATAATTCTGTCATTTCCGTGATCCCTTTATAATTCTGTCATTTCCGTGATCCCTTTATAATTCTGTCATTTCCACGATCCCTTTATAATTCTGTCATTTCCACGAACCCTTTATAATTCTGTCATTTCCGTCATCCCTTTATAATTCTGTCATTTCCGTCATCCCTTTATAATTCTGTCATTTCCACGATCCCTTTATAATTCTGTCATTTCCACGAACCCTTTATAATTCTGTCATTTCCGTCATCCCTTTATAATTCTGTCATTTCCGTCATCCCTTTATAATTCTGTCATTTCCACGATCCCTTTATAATTCTGTCATTTCCACGAACCCTTTATAATTCTGTCATTTCCGTCATCCCTTTATAATTCTGTCATTTCCGTGATCCCTTTATAATTCTGTCATTTCCGTGATCCCTTTATAATTCTGTCATTTCCGTGATCCCTTTATAATTCTGTCATTTCCGTGATCCCTTTATAATTCTGTCATTTCCGTCATCCCTTTATAATTCATTCATTTCCGTCATCCCTTTATAATTCTGTCATTTCCGTGAACCCTTTATAATTCTGTCATTTCCGTGATCCCTTTATAATTCTGTCATTTCCGTGATCCCTTTATAATTCTGTCATTTCCGTGATCCCTTTATAATTCTGTCATTTCCCTGATCCCTTTATAATTCTGTCATTTCCGTGATCCCTTTATAATTCTGTCATTTCCGTGATCCCTTTATAATTCTGTCATTTCCGTGATCCCTTTATAATTCTGTCATTTCCACAAACCCTTTATAATTCTGTCATTTCCGTCATCCCTTTATAATGCTGTCATTTCCGCGATCCCTTTATAATTCTGTCATTTCCGCGATCCCTTTATAATTCTGTCATTTCCGTCATCCCTTTATAATTCTGTCATTTCCGTGATCCCTTTATAATTCTGTCATTTCCGCGATCCCTTTATAATTCTGTCATTTCCGTCATCCCTTTATAATTCTGTCATTTCCGTGATCCCTTTATAATTTTGTCATTTCCGCGATCCCTTTATAATTTTGTCATTTCCGTCATCCCTTTATAATTCTGTCATTTCCGTCATCCCTTTATAATTCTGTCATTTCCGTTTATAATTCTGTCATTTCCGTCATCCCTTTATAATTCTGTCATTTCCGTCATCCCTTTATAATTCTGTCATTTCCGTCATCCCTTTATAATTCTGTCATTTCCGTCATCCCTTTATAATTCTGTCATTTCCGTCATGCCTTTATAATTCTGTCATTTCCACGATCCCTTTATAATTCTGTCATTTCCACGATCCCTTTATAATTCTGTCATTTCCGTGATCCCTTTATAATTCTGTCATTTCCACGATCCCTTTATAATTCTGTCATTTCCACGATCCCTTTATAATTCTGTCATTTCCACGAACCCTTTATAATTCTGTCATTTCTGTGATCCCTTTATAATTCTGTCATTTCCGTGATCCCTTTATAATTCTGTCATTTCCACGATCCCTTTATAATTCTGTCATTTCCACGAACCCTTTATAATTCTGTCATTTCCGTCATCCCTTTATAATTCTGTCATTTCCGTCATCCCTTTATAATTCTGTCATTTCCACGATCCCTTTATAATTCTGTCATTTCCACGAACCCTTTATAATTCTGTCATTTCCGTCATCCCTTTATAATTCTGTCATTTCCGTGATCCCTTTATAATTCTGTCATTTCCACGATCCCTTTATAATTCTGTCATTTCCACGAACCCTTTATAATTCTGTCATTTCCGTCATCCCTTTATAATTCTGTCATTTCCGTCATCCCTTTATAATTCTGTCATTTCCGTGAACCCTTTATAATTCTGTCATTTCCGTCATCCCTTTATAATTCTGTCATCTCCATGATCCCTTTATAATTCTGTCATCTCCGTGATCCCTTTATAATTCTGTCATTTCCGTCATCCCTTTATAATTCTGTCATTTCCGTGAACCCTTTATAATTCAGTCATTTCCGTCATCCCTTTATAATTCTGTCATTTCCGTGATCCCTTTATAATTCTGTCATTTCCGTCATCCCTTTATAATTCTGTCATTTCCGTGATCCCTTTATAATTCTGTCATTTCCGTCATCCCTTTATAATTCTGTCATTTCCATGAACTCTTTATATTTCTGTAAATTTCTTCAAGTTACTGTTTAAATACAGTGCCTATATTGTGGGAATCATTGCAGCTGTGTGTGCTACTTCCCCTACCGATGTAGTTCCCAGCCTTGCTATAACGTATGTCCATTTTGTAACCTTTATTATGATATTTATTTTGTTTCTATCTCTGTATACTACGCTGTTGCAGCACATTGCTGTATGATTATCAATCTTTATATGTGTATGCATCCTGCTGCTGTTTCCCCTCCTGGCCTCTGGGGTCTGGACCTGCTATTGCTCCTTTGTTTTTTCACTGGGCTGATGGGCCGTTTGGTTGGGCCTGATGTGCGGCCGGGTGCCCGTGGTGTCCCTTGTGTATCCTTGCTAGGGTCCAATCTTCCGTGGCTTGGTAGGGACCTTCTGTCCCTCCCTGTGCAGGCCTGTGATGTAGCATGAATGGCCATAGCAGGCCGGTGTCATCACTGATGGCCGGACGCGGTGACGTCACGCGTCACGACACAGACGTGCCGCACCTGGGGCACTACATAGGCCTCGGTTCACAGCCGCCCAGTGCCATTCTTTCAGGGCTGGTAATCCGTACAGGTTATCAGATTTATGATCCTCGTGGCACAATCCTTATTCCGTGCCCTTTTGCGGTTGTGGTCGTCTCCTCGCCGGACAAGTGCGTTTGTTCCATCAATTAAGCACCAATATAAACATTTTTTGGTAAGATACCTTTTTGAAATTGTTGGGATGAATAAGATATTAGATTGTTTTATCTATATTTACACCCTTAGACCTGCCTTCCAATGACTGGCTGGGCCTACTTTTTTCATACCCCCAAAGTGTTTGATGGGCTGGCCCAGGTGTATTATCCTGTGGCTCTATGGTGACTGGGAGTCATCTCCTCATAGCTGGGATGTCATTGTAGTTGATGTTATGATACAAGTGACTACTCTATGGAGGTGTTGTGTTACTTTCCTCCCCTCCCTTTTCCTTTTCTGTTTTTGGATAGTTGTCATGAGTCAAAGATATACACAGTAATGTTGTAGGGGGCAAAAATTTGTAAAAAACGTTTTTCGCTGCTACTAGAAAAGATGGGACTATTGGGACGCAGCGCACACCCGGCTATACCACTAGTAACAGACAACTGACAGAACATTGATGCTGCGCTAATCACAATAATGCCGCAGACATTCCAATACAAATCATGAGATGAGAAGACAACAGAGAATACACCAGAACATCATCAGTAAATGGAAGGAATATGGGAGTGAAGGGAAAGGTGAAATCATAGAAGTCCAAAATGAGGACCACAGGGTGTAACAGACAATAAATTGTGACCGCGGGCAAAACGCACGGAAATGATCCGGGAGAAATAAAATCTGAACTCAATCCCAGTAATAGTGGGACATAGGAGTCCGTCACAACATACATGACATAACGTGAATACAACTGATGAGAAAGTGGAGCAAAATGTGAAAAATACAAAATGAAGAGCTTAATATGAAAAGTGTACAAACCACTTATCACAGAAGAATGACAATAACAACGCACAGTGCGGCCAAACATTGTGACCGTGCAACTAAAGAGTCACCACAATGTGCATCCAAAGGCCATGTGACATAAACCGACTAATAAGTGACCATAGAAATACCATCAATAAATGTGGCAAACATATATAGAGTGCGGCTAGTATAAAAGAGGAAATGGTGATATAAACGCACAGCAACACCAAATGAATGTATTACTGAGCACCGCAAATACAATAACACAATGAAGAAATAAATTTGTAAAAAAGACATAAAGTCCATGCAAAAATGTCCAACAAAAACACATAAAAAAACAAACCACAACGTGGATAGGTAAATGATTGTTGAATCCCACACCGGCTACATTGCCTCCTCATCTCTGTGCCCAGACCCCAAGGGGCCAAAAGGCTTTCAGGACACTCCCTGCAGGGGCCCTTTAAGTGGAATCCCAAATGGCGATGTAGGGATGATATCCCCTCACTGGTGTACCATACTGCTCAGCGGTGGTAATAGATCTTTCACCTTTGGACACGGAAATCCACCAGTGCACAGAACTCCTGCCAGGGGATTGTTGGACCAGAAAGAACAGCCGGCCCACAGCACTCCCAGGGAGACAAGAACAAGTCCTTCCATAGTGTGATATTATAAATGAATCATATTTATTGTAAAGACAAATGAGGACTTACATGGGAACAGATCAAACAACGCACCAATCACATGTGCTGATATGGGTGTACTGGGTGTACCAATATGGCTGTGGCCGTTCATGTCAGAAATGACGTCACCACATTCCGTTCTCCGACCTACGCGTTACGTCACTGTCATGTGACTTCATCAGGGACTTGCAATCAGCCACCCCTCACATCACCGGGTAAGAGGAGACTTTATTGTAAAGGAGAGAGCAGTACGGAGGATCCACCTAGATCCCCCATCATCTGATAAACACATAGAAACAATGGATTCAGTCAGTGTGTGTGTTTCCTACAGATGGATCCAGTCATGGGAACCCACCAGAGAGATGTCCCCGTCCTCTGTATTCCCGGGATTCCACACAGGAAGGTCACACCATCCCTCACCATCATCACGTTGACAATTATTGGTAGTTGTGATTTATACACAGCATGTTTGTTACAATGAATGTTTTATTATATCTTTCAGAGTGGAATTCGTCGGGGATGATAATATTGATGTTAAAGAAGAGTATAAAGAGGAGGATGAGGAGTATGGAGTGATGGAGGAGTTTTCAGAAGGACACAAGGATATGATGGAGCCACCTAATACCAGGAACCCCCCAGAGAGATGTCCCCGTCCTCTGTATTCCCGGGATTCCACACAGGAAGGTCACACCATCCCTCACCATCATCAGGTAGATGAGGAACAATCACTGATAGTATCATTAGGATCTGTACATTATCTGCATTGTTACCATTGATGTCATTTTTATTATATATTCAGAGTGGAAACCTGAGAGATCCTAAAGTTGAGGTTAACAAAGAGATAAAAGAGGAGGAGGATGAGGATGGGGGGATGGAGGAGTCAGAGCTTCTAAGATAACACAAAGATCTGTACCAGGACACCATGGTGGAGTCATCCAGCTACAGGAACCCACCAGAGAGATGTCCCCGTCCTCTGTATTCCCGGGATTCCACACAGGAAGGTCACACCATCCCTCACCATCATCAGGTAGATGATGACAATTATTGGTAGTTGTGATTTATACACAGCATGTTTGTTACAATGAATGTTTTATTATATCTTTCAGAGTGGAATCCTCGGGGATGATAATATTGATGTTAAAGAAGAGTATAAAGAGGAGGATGAGGAGTATGGAGTGATGGAGGAGTTTTCAGAAGGACACAAGGATATGATGGAGCCACCTAATACCAGGAACCCACCAGAGAGATGTCCCCGTCCTCTGTATTCCCGGGATTCCACACAGGAAGGTCACACCATCCCTCAGTATTGCAAGGTCGGTGGGATGGAGGATCTAGAACTCGGACTGATGAAGACAATTTGTGGATTTTTTAATGTGAGTTTATAAATTACAGATGATATTTTCTGTCATTTCCTTGATTTAGAGTGGAGATCCAATCGATATAGAATTTGAGGTGAAAGCAGAAGAAGAAGAGGCGTATGTGAGGGATGATCAGCAGTCTATGGAGGAGGATGGAATAACGGGGACATTTATAGAGGAGGACACTCCTACAGAGATCAGCACAGGTGGGTCATGAACACTAAATCCATTCCTCCACCCATACTGCTCACTGATTGGTCCAGAGTAGGGCGGGGACTGGGTGATATCAGCCTGTAATCCCCTGGTCACTTTCCTGAGCTGTGTTCCCCGTCCTGTATTCCTGGATTTCTCTCGGATAATCTTCCTTCTCTGTGCTGCAGACACAATTTATGTATCTAGACTGGATTTATGGAGGTTCTGGGGTTCAGCTGGCAGAAAAATGTTGATTTTCACCATAGACGTTGCTTGACTTGGCATTTGGGTCTTGGACCTTCTTTCCCATGCCCTGGTCTTGCAAAATCTCTGACAGAGCAATTCTTCCAGTCTTTTGACCCAGACAACTGACCCTTGCCCTTATGTCCCTTTTTCTGTTGCAGATTTCCACACTAACACACGGACATCCCACCACTTAGGACCCACTGCTGCTGCAAACAGCATCCAGCCAGACTCCCTGCCCACGTTTCCTCCCATGGCACCCCCAAGGGGGCAAAAAGGCCAGGCTTCCAGGGGGAGCCATGGTGCCAGGGGGGACACTGGGCCACACCTTGGCCATGATGCCAGGGGAGCTACTGGGGCCCAGGGGTCCATTAGGGCTAGGGTGGACCAGAGGTCTGACTGTGGTGTGAAGGGGTCACAAACTGGTGGCAGAAGGGGCCAGTCTTCCTTCAGAAAAAAGGCGGAAGCTAAGTTGAGGACCTCACCTGGGGCTGCTGTATCCCCTTTGAGCCCAGGAGAAGGGACATCAAGGGGAGGCAGAAGGTCCCAGGCCCAGGCCCAATCCCAGCCCAATTTTCCACCCTTCTCCCATGATGAGATCTGGGCCATGGTGGCTGCTTATGTAGAACGGGCTGAATGCATCTCGGGGCCCAGGTCCTACCGCAGCGGTAAGGCAGCAAAGGACCGTCTGTGGAAGGAAATCACGGTGGCCGTAAATGCAGTGGGCAGGATGGTACGCCGGTACCCCAAGAATGTGAAGAAGCGTATGCGTGATCTGAGGTGGAATTTAAAGGAGAAGCTGACTCTGTGGGCTCGGCAGGGGCATGTTACAAGGCATGGGGTGGACCCTGACCATCTGCAGGAACTGTCTCAGGCAGAACGGGCACTTCTGCCAATCATTGGTCTCAACACGATTTTTGGGGTGACGGCTCATGAAGATACTGATGACTGGCAGAGTGGTAAGTACACCACACATGTCCATATTGTGTCTTCAAAGTTGTGTTATCTTTTTAACATTTACCATTTGTTGTTCATTTTGTCTTGTGTTGTGTTGTAGCCAATCCCGAGGCAGGGGCAGCCCCAGCCAGCCCATCAGAGGACAAGCCAGATCACACATACGCTGATGAAGAGATGTTCCCTCCTGGTAAGCACTCATTGGGAATGCCCCCCCCCCCCGTAATGTTGAACAGACTGCTAGAACATCAATCATCTCACATGTCAATGTCCTATTCACAGCACAACATCAGCAGGAGGAGGAGGAGGAGGAGCGGCTCCCCCCACTGCAGCCAAGAATGGAGGAAGATCTGGGTATGTATTAATGTGCTTGTCTACAACAATCATAATCACTCAGGATGAGCCAATGAGCATCCTCTTAGGAATGCAGAACAAACCAATGCTAAACTCTGTGTGAACACAAATATATCTCCACAACACGCTGGATTTCTTTGGGGTTCCTCACTGTATTGCGCTCAAACCCCTAGAGAAATCAGTGTGGAAAACTGTTACCACACAGAAATGTGTCTAATCCCTGCCAAATGTCCTGGGACCAGTTTCCCTGAACCATGAAAAGCAGGTAACCCCACCAAACCAAATGGGGGAACTAACTGATGAGAGCAATAAAGTTCCAAACATCACTAACTAGCTGACACCTCCTGAGCGTTCCAAATTAGACTCGCCCTCGCAACTTCACAACTTCTCCCAGACACAAAAACATTCCACGCATGTAAACACATACATGTAATCTGACCAACGTCACCATGCTCAACTCTGACAGTCCCAGAATATCCAATGTGTTTGGTGTTTAGTGACATCATATATCATGCCTGCTCAATATACAGGAAATGATCCACTACAGGGACCCATCACCTCCCAATCGTGCCGCTCACCTTCAGGTTTGAGCCACACAAAGGGAAGGTCAAACACACTTTGGTCACCACTATGGGTGGCAGAACTGACAGCATTCCTCCACTTCACTTGGAATCAGTAAGTCTCATTTTAAGGTCTCCAGGCAAATCCTTGTTAAAAATAAAGCCCAAAAGAGCTCATGATTGTTTACATTTCCATTCAATGAGTTTATTGGCCCCTTAAGGATGCTGATTTCCAGAGTAGTGTTTAACCACTTGTCACCTGCACTGTAGCTGTCATTTGGCTACAGTCTGGGGAGGGCGTCATACAACATCCTCCCAGAACACGCCCTCCCATAGGCCCCTGGGGGTGCACACCCAGCCATCTCAGGGGTCGCTGTGTCCTACGGACACAGCTGATCACATGATGTGGTAAAAGGCCAATCACAGCGGCCTTTTACCACGTGATCATGGCAGATCACCGGTAAATGCAGTTGCCGGTTATCAGCTGCACTTTCCTCATGCTGTCACAGTGGGAGTAAAGTACTGCAGATAACCGACAATTGGCAGAGAACAGATCAGCACCAATCACCAGCTCACTGATGATCATTGACCTGATGATCAGAGCCCAGCAGTGCTGCCAGTCAGTGCCCATCATTGGTGCAGATCAGTGCTGCCTATCAGTGCCCATCAGTGCTGCCTATCCATGCCACCTCATCGACACACATCAGTGAAGGAGAAAAATTACCTGTTTGAAAAAGAGAAACAAAGACAAAAACTTTTTAATTTCAAATTTTTAGCTCTTTTTTTGTTTATAGTACAAAAAACAAACCACCCATCAGAGATTAAATACCACCAGAAGCAACCACTATTTGTGTGAATAAAATGATAACAATGTCATATGGGTACAGTGTTGCATGACCACAATTGTCATTCAAAGTGTGACAGCGCTGAAAGGTGAAAATTGTCCGGGGCAGGAAGGGGGTCTAAGTGCCGGATAGGCAAGTGGTTATAAAAGCCGTGCTGACCCTGCTGGCAGTAATATCTAGTGGGCTACTCTCCTGACTTGTTTCATCATGTGATCTGGGACTTCAGCATAGTAAAACTTGAGGTCAACATCAAGAAATGTAGCTACTCACCCAATTGTCAAGTTCCAAGTGACGGCGACCATTCTCCTATTGCTCCAAATGTAGAGGCCAAATCAAATACATACCAAGACTGAGTATTCTTGGGGCCATTTTCCCGGAGTCCAAAAACCCAACCAGATCCAAATAATATAACACAATTTAATTTTCCTGATTCCAGGAAAAGAGTCAAATCATTTTACAGTGCCCCTCCCCCCAAAAAAACTGGAACCTAACTAATGCTTTGGGCCTCTCATGTAAACTTGGGGCCGATAATTAGACTGCTTTGTTTTGGCACATCACATGACTAGCAGGAAGATCTATTCCTTTGTCAGAGTTATCCACCGAGAATCTCAGGATTGAAGCACCTAAAGCCCAAAAGGCATTATAAAGACTAATCTATAGTTCATTGACAAATACACTATATTGCCAACACTGCTGGGATGACTTCCTTTCCACACACATGAACTTCAATGACATCCCAGTCTTAGTCCGTAGGGTTCAATATTGAGTAGTCCCGCCCTTTGTAGCTCAGCTTCCAATCATCTGGAAAGGCTGTTTAATGTTTTCAGATACAAGATCAAGTAACTCTGAGACTGCCACATGAGTTCATTATTTTCTTTTTCACATTGAGTTTGCAGGAGACCTGCGGTTTAAAGTGATTAAAGGAGTTTTGGATGCATTGCTCTTGGTCTCTTCAGATCAACAGTTATATCAACAATTCTTTTGGGTGCATTTACATGCGTTTGGCTTTGGAAATATTTTGGGGAACATTTATATTTGATTCAACCCATTTTTTTCCCTGGGTGACCCTTCTATAACCTATTGAATCCTTTTTGGAATGTTGCCTTAATGACAAATGTTATATCTTTTGCTTTAATGTTTGAAGCCCATGGTCAAAATGGGTGCAGTAGCCTATGGGCATAATGGAGCCATCCTAACATCTGCCTCCTTGTTTGGCAGGAAAGGTGGCCCCTCATTCTTGTGGCCCCTGCTCCTGAGCCTTACCATGGCTCTTTCTACTCCCTACCAGTCTCCTGGGCTGTGGCTGCCAGTGTTCTATTTGTCTGGATAAACTTGGGTGAAGAACATACCAATGAGCAATCCCTCAAACCTTGGTCACAAATGTCACATCATACATGCAGCCTGTGACGGAAGCGTAGGCAGGACAGAACACACGGAGGATGATAAACACACAACGTTTTATTGAAGTAGGAGAGACAATCAGGGTAACAAGGGTAGCGGGCGGGTACCCAAAAAGGGGGAAGGAGTCCAAACAGTGATAATCCGGCCCACGATAGGTCAATTCAGGTAGCGATAATCCGAGCATTCAGTGGGGCAGTCCAGGTAGCTACAATAATCCAGGCACACAATAGGGGCAGTTCAGACAAGTATTAATCCGGGTACACAATAGGGGCAGTTCAGGCAAGTATTACTCCGGGTGCACAATAGGGGCAGTTCAGGCAAGTATTAATCCGGGTGCACAAGAGGGGCAGTTCACACAAGTATTAATCCGGGTACACAATAGGGCAGTTCAGGCAAGTATTAATCCGGGTGCACAATAGGGGCAGTTCAGGCAAGTATTAATCCGGGTGCACAATGGGGCAGTTCAGGCAAGTATTACTCCGGGTACACAATAGGGGCAGTTCAGGCAAGTATTACTCCGGGTACACAATAGGGGCCGTTCAAGCAAGCAATAGTTCAGGTATTCAATGGGGCAGTCCAGGCAAGGGGCATAGGGGTGTTCCACAGGGCAGTCTGGGCAAGGATAATATAGGAATTCAATGCGGTAGTCCAGGCAAGGGGAAATATGGGCATACAATGGGGCAGTCCAGGCAAGGGAAATATGGGCGTACAATGGGGCAGTCCAGACAGGGGTGATATGGGTACACCATAAGACAGTCTGGGCAAGGGCAATGGGGTGCACAATAAGGATAGTTCCACACTCTGCCACATGCAGCTTGTAGGGGCACTCACAGCAGGAAGTTTTCAGGGGCAACCAGCAAACAATGTGCAGGAACACTCACGGTTCAGGGACCCTCACATTGGTCAGCTTTCCAGGGACAGCAGCGATGAGTAGACAGGGACCCTCACAGCAATCAGCAGCAGGGTCAGCTTTCCAGGGACAACCAGCGATCAGCAGACAGGGTCAGCTTTCCAGGATCAACAGCGAGGGTCTTAGCTGTGGGGTCTGTCCTCAGCTCACACCTCACACAGCGCTTCTCTCAAGAGCAGGGGACCAACAGCTCATGGGTCTTCAGAGGGTTGTGTGTCTTGGCCGCAGCTTCAAGACTACACAGGCAATATAGGACTACAAGTCCCAGCAGTGCACAAAGCAAAGCACAGTTCAATGGATCTCCTAGTTAGGGCTCGGCCAGGAGGGGCTCTGACATCCTCTCTCTAGCTCTCTCATTCATCAAGAGATTGCATGGCCCTTTCAATTGTCCAAACCCCAAACTCCCGGTGAGAACTGGTCTGGTCTGGTCGGGCCTTTCACAACCACAAAAGACCATGCTGTCTGCACTCCCTGCTGAGATCAATCCCATTTCCCACCTCCTGCGGGGCACAAGAACTCCAAATTGTAGACAAAGCAGACAAGCTAACTGTTTGGCCACAAACAAAACACAAAAATAAAAGAATATTTCTGCTGTCCGTCACACAGCCTAACTAGTATCTGTTACTAATTATCATCTTGAACTCTATTTGCAGATCATCTTTTGCCCCTGGAGGCCGCAGCTGTTGGAGTGGGAGAGGAATCTACATCTGATGTTGGGGTACAGGAACTGCTGTAATGGGGTGGGGGATGTACAAATGCATGCTGAATGTGTATTTGGGAAATGTCATGCATTGTTTTTTTTGTTTTGTGGTGCAGGGAAGTTCAGGCACTCCAAACTTGTGTGAAATGCCGTCACCTCCACCTGAGTTGCCTGAACCTCCGGTAAGAGATGCTAAAGATGTTCTCCCTAATGAGTCACCCATTTAGAGTATAACTCCGTTCCTGGCTGGGCAGGACTTGGCAACATGATGTGTAACTTACTTTTTTCGAATCCTTGCTTAGTCAGGAGCTGGAGGGAGTGATGTGCATGTGACAAATCAGCAGGAAGGTATCAGTCTGGGGAAAGATGAGAAATCATTAATTTCAGTCAAATGTTCATCCAGTGTAATGTGTCAGGGAAAGGCATTCACCAATACCTGGTCCTAGGGGTGGGACAAGAACATGAACTAGTGTTTGGTGCAGGGGCGGACTGACAACTCATGGGGCCCCGGGTCAACAGGGGATCATGGGGCCCCTGTGTGCTCGCTCACCCTCAAACCACACCCAAAAAAGCCTATGAAAGGTACCAGGGACATTTCATGGGGCCCCCTACTGACCCCAGCAGTGCCCGAGTTCCCCAATGGTCAGTCCGCCCCAGGTTTGGTGTCAAATGAGCCCCCTGTCATGCTGTGTGTTAAACGCGCTTTCTTTTTTTTGTTTGTTTCTCCTTGCAGCCAACATTGGATGCAGCTGGTTCAGCACCCCGTCCACCTGGACCCAGCCGCCTTCGCAAGCTTGGGGAAAGGCTGTCGTTCAACATGGAAAGATTATGGGAGCAAAGGAGGCTTTCTAATGCATCCAATAATATAGAAAGGTTACTGGGGCTCCAACATGAAGCCCTGCTTGGACTTGTCACCTCGGTCAGGGAGCAGACTACAGCGCTGCAGGACCTTAGTCATGATATCTGGGCCTTATGTCAAGCAGGGGCTGAACAAAATGCACCTTCGGCCAGAGGCTCCCAACCCCTGTGCAGTAGTAGTTTGGGGTCAATGCCAAGGTTGCCACAGAGTTCCCCTGTAGAAAGTGCCGGGGAAGCAGCAGAGGAACAAGTCTTGGAGGTGCCGAATCTGGAACTACCCACTCTGGAGCAGCCCCCTCAAGAAACCCCACCTGAAGACCAGTATGCCTCCTTCCCTATGGATCCCTCTTTTGCACCTTCCTCACACTCCACTTTGCCCCTTGACCACACCCCCACTTTCACACCCCCTCCCGTTGTTTCTACATGCTCCTCCTCTCAATCCCGTTTCCACCCTTACCTTCCACATCCTGCCCACTCTCCTCAGCCCTCAAATGCCCCTCCCCACATTCTCCCTGTCTTCCATTCCCCCCATTCAACCTCTCCCCCAGCCCTCCCTCCCCACCACTCTTTCCAAGCCCCTCCACACACTGTACCCCCCCAACCCTCACACCCACCCCCTCTGCAGCAACAGCCTCCTCCTCCCCATTAATTTTGTATGTTTTTTGTAATAAACATTATTTGGAAAGTAGCAGAACGTGTCTTTCAAATTGTCAGAAATGCATTTGGGGTAATAATGGTGGCTTGGTCATGTAGGGAATCCAACACAGGTGCTTTTCTGAGTATGGCTACCAATAATTCCAAATAGCGAACACTAAAAAAGCAGCACTTCAGAAAGAAAACTAAAAGGTGACCCTTCCAGAGGCATTGGTGGTTAGACTCTTTGGCCTTTCTGCTGCTTTCACCTGGTGGTCTGTCCTGCAAATAGTTTTAGCTGTTCCCCATCACACAAGTTCTCTGGCACATGTAGCGGTTGGCCATTATCTGCTAACCATTTGGCTGCCCCAAGGGAGCTTAGAATTATCAGTGGACTCTGTGGGCAAGGCTAACGTTCCCCAATATGGGAACACACAATATTGCAGCTTGTTCTCTAAGTGTCGGCTAGCTTTTGTCTTTTTGGGGTGCTGATTTTAGCCAAGACTCCTGCATGGAACACTCACCTCCCCAGAGACTGACACTGCTGTCCAAATATGTTCCCTGTGCTACTTCATTGACTCACACTATACAAGAAGTGTGTAATATCCAGGACACCAGGCGTGACACCAGGACACAACTTACACACAGTAAGCCTGCCAAGGAATGCTAGAGACACAGAAAGGTTGGGAGATAAGAAGAAGGCCTTCTGTTGTTTGGACTATCATTATGCTGGACTAACTGGACCCAGACTAAGTTTGCTTTACACCCCGTGTAACATCTTGCCCTGAGATTGGTTGGGGAGCATAGGATCTTTAGCTGCCTGATTCTAGACGTGTGTGCCTATGGAATTTATGTGCCCAGTGGACACTTGTTCCTCACTTCATTCCCTCCCCACCTCTTGTTGCCAAAACACTGACATGTGAATGAGCAACAAGTTGGATCCAAGTGGTATGTGTGGAGCAGATAGACAATTTGCCCATTAGGGCCCCTTCTTTTCTGGGGGACATTGCATGTAACTGGTCTCATCCATAACTGATAGTCCATCCAAGAGCAGCTTTCAAGTCATGTGACTTCTGTGTAATGCCAATCCCAACTAGAGATGAGGTGATGGGAGACATCTTGACAGAGTTGGGCCACAGGATCCCCCCACACATTGTCTACTTGGCTGCACCCCCTTTTGTCAGTCTGCACAACTCCACTCCACCAAGCTATGTAGAAGTCCCTGGATGGAATGAAGAGCTACTCCAAACGTGAATGTACTGTGGCCAGGCGGCAGCTACAGGCAAAGCAATGTACTTGTACGTCACTCTGGCTGTACTAACACAGGGGGCACACCACACACCCGAGCCGGCACACAGCGCTCCCCTCCCCCGACTGCTGTGTCTGGTGGATACAGGGGAATGAAGATCCCAGTGATTGTGACCCGGTGATCATGTGATCTCTAGGTGATCCCAATGTAAGCAGTTATTATGAATCAATCTCATTCATAACAGCTCTGCTTCTCCTCCTAGTGAGCTATGATTGGCCCACAGCTGTCACATGATACATGGGTCCAATCACAGCACCCTGTACCATGTGACCAGCTCCAGCCAATCACAGATCACAATCTTGAGCTGTCAAAAAGCTTACTCACTGATGACAGTTGATGAATGAGTTCGGTTCTGACAGCAAGCTTTGCATTGCCGGAGAAATCACCATTATTTCTCCTGCAAAGAAAAGTGTGGAAACAAAATCCCTGATCACCCCCCTCCCCCCCACAGTAGTACAATGGTTACTATGGTAACATCCTACTATTCTGATACAAGTATTAAAAAATAAAGTTAAATACCATATTGAGAATTTTGTTTTAAATTTTTCTTAAGGTTTTTTTTTTACCTACTTACCAACCACTTACCTGCATTTTGTGGGCGAGCAGCAGCTCTTGGCAAAGTGACGTAATCTGCATCGCTTCCAGTGTCAATGCGCCTGCACCCCCTGCTGCCCCCCCCCGGTCGGTCCAGGGATAGAAGAGAGAACACGGCACCGAGTAAAAGCACCACTACATTGTACACACACAGGTTAGATTAGCACATTTAACCCTTTGATGGCCCCGTCACCCAGCCAGTGCCATTAGTACAGTGTCAGTATATAGAATGTTTCACTGATCTATGTATTCCTGCCACTAGTGACATCAGATAGTGTCAGGGTCAGTAAGCCCCTCCCAGCCAGGGTCAGCTGGCGTTAGATTGGCCGCACACTGTCGCACTCACGCTATAGGTCGCTGATCACTGCCATTACTAGTATAGTGTTTGTACGGATCAATATATTGATCATGAACAGAACTATACTAGTGCCGGCTTTGTATAGTGTCCCCAATACTCAGTGTTAGCCGGATCGGCCCGGTCACTGCCAGCACTAGTGTTCAGCCCCTCCACTGTTCTTCACAGAAGATTTGTACCAATTGTGGGCCAAGGCAATTTATACACCACAATACATGGCGACACCCAAATTCAGCTCTTGTCACACAATTCACATGGAACTCTATCACCGTTTATGAAATTAAAACTTATTGGGCCGAACCCCCAACATGGACATTACAGAAAAGAATGAATTGCAGTCATATTGGTCCGCAGACCTGATTCATCGTATGTCCGTGTTCTCTGCTGGTACATATATGTCCAACATGGACCAGCAATGTACTGGAACGTCGCTGGACTTGGAGTGGTTATACCGGGAGGATGCTTGCAGCTACAGGCATCATTCTAGTGCTGGTTTATTAGCTGGTGGGTGGCTTTCATGTAAAAGTAATCCTAGTGGCCAATTAGCTGCAGAATTGTTTTTATGATCATTTTAAATGATTTCCTATAGCAGCAAATCTGATGAGATGAATGAAGTGGGTGTAAAGTTGAAGCAGTGGATGTGCAGGGAGCAGCATCTTGAGCACAAAGCACTTTATGTTGTGGATGATTTGCACACGGTTCAGTTTCCTTCATTTATCGATAAACCCCATAGGACCAATGAAGTGGGTGTAAAGTGGAAGCAGTGGATGTGCAGAGAATAGGATTTGGAGCCCCGAGCTCTTTATCTCTGAATGTCTCCACATATTTGTAGTGTATTTGTGATGATTTCTGTGCACACACAATAGGACAGCGCTGTGACACATAATGCTCTTCTAGATGACAGGGAATCCTTCCCTTTGTTACAGCAGCAGTCCACTAGAAGGTTTTTGTAGGTTTGGAGTTGTTACACATAGCGCGGGTTTTATCCATTTATAGTGATGACATCATTGCCCAAATCTGGGGGTCACCAGCCATTTCCACCCTTTACTCCCAGCTGGGGGGCTTTGTATCCATATACCAGATGTTCTACAGGACTAAATCTGCAATCAATGTTACTGCAAAATCAAAGGAGCCAAAACCCCTCCCCCGAGCAGTCATATATTTCTGTCCCCCTTGGTGGGAGTGGAGGTGACCCCTCTATAAGGATCTACAGTCCATACACACCCAGCACAAGGCCGGTGTAGCGGCAAGATGAGTCCCCCATGAAGATGTGTGTCCCGGACACATCTGCACATGTTACAGTTTCAGTCACAATCAATCGATTACTAAACTGCTGCATCCGACCTTCTTGAATTAACCCTTCATGGCAATTTCTTACTTTTGTTAACTAGTTAATTCATAATTATAATAATCATAAAATTTAATAATATTTAATTTCTTAGATGTGGCAGTTCTGTGCTATGGATGGTGATCAGCGATCATCTGCTGCTGCCAAAAACCGTGACATGCGCAGATGCATCAGAGACACACATCTTCATGGGGGAACTCATCTTGCCCCTACACCTGGGTCACACTACCAGACGCTTCTCGGGGCTGCAGTTCCTCTGAGCTCCACAAGGTGGTGATCTCATCTCTACCCAGACAGGAAGTCTCTATGGAAGACAGACAGGAAGTGATGTCATGTACAGACAGGAAGTGAGGTTAGGTACAGACAGGAAGTGATGTCAGGTACAGACAGGAAGTTCCATGAATGAGGAAGTAGAGAGGAGACATTCCTGGATCTGGCGGCAGAGGAGGTAATATGTAGATGAACCCCTTCAGGGGGAGGAGTTGATGATAATATATTTGCCCCCAAAGCTGGCCTACATGGTTCAGTTTTATCGTTCAGCCAGCGGGATGACCATAAAAAGCTGAAGTGATTCCCCCATCCGCACATTGGAGGTGGATGGGGGAATCCTCCCCGCTGCACTCTTGTATTCTGACAATGGGGGGACTCCTCCGCTCTCAGAATACACGGATCAGCACTGAAGCTATTGGCTATAGCCGCTGGGGGAGTGGCTTTTATCCGGCAGTGGCCACACATGGATGGAAATGTGAGCGATCCCTGCTGAACCAGCTGAATTTCCATGGATCTATGGTCACCTTCAGTGACTTCCTCCCCTCCCCCTCATCTCCTTCATGATGGAAGTCATGCTGAGATCATCTCCCATTGGCTGAGCAATATTCTCATTTGTCTCTCAGCTCCTTCTTGCTATTCCTCGTCCTGCCTGTTGTTTCCTTGGATTGATTTTCTGTGTAGTGACCCCGGCTTGGTCTCTTGGATGCGCTCGTCTGTTGCTTGCCCTGACCTTTCTCCTGATTCCTGGATCTCCTCCTCATCTCTCCTCCATATCCTCTTACACAGCTTTTCTCCACACCTGCAGTGACCCTGGGGGGAGGAAACTTGGCACCAGCACGCCGCCAAATCCATCCCCACCATTAGGGGCTCTGGAGACAATTGTCTGCTATTTACACTCCGTTCCTCCGCACGTCACCTGATCACATGACAGCTTACTTCCACAGATTCCGGACAGATTTCTGGATGGTAAAGGTCAAAGGTCACTCTTCAGTTTAGGAGAGGTAGGACGCACCCAGGAACAAGGATTTGGTTTGCACGGGAGCCTCATATAGAGAACCCCTCAAATCTCCCCATCCAAATGTCCCTCCATCCAGAGTCTATATGTCCTATGACATCACACTGACCTCACAACTCCTCCCCCCAATGTCCCTCCATCCAGAGTCAGAGAATCCTATGACATCACACTGACCTCACAGCTCCTCCTCCCAATGTCCCTCCATTCAGAGTCAGAGAATCCTATGACATCACACTGACCTCACAGCTCCTCCCCCCAATGTCCCTTCATCTGACATTTTTCTGATGCTCTTAGGATGTGGGGCCCCTTGGTATCCTCACATGTAAAGTGGGACTGTTGGTCCTGCGTTGTATGTAATGACATCAGAATGCTGCAACAAGCCTATACCCTGCGTAGTGTGGGGGTCCTGTGGGGGGGAATTATACCTCAGCCTGAAGTGGGGCTTTAATAAAATGGAGACCTGAATGGAGAGGTGAGGAGGATTCTGGGAATATCATTTGATGTGATTATTTGTGTTCAGATGTAGAGTTTTCCTCCTGTGAAGTCTGGAGATCATATGACATCACATTGCCTCCACCTCCCTCCCTGATAGAAGAGAGAAAGAAGAAGAAGATTCTAGAAGTCACCAGAGAGATCACTGAGCTGCTGACAGGAGAGGTGAGCGGTGCCGGGAATTCTGGGACATTCTCCAGTAACAGACAAGGGATGTGTCTGGATGGTGACTGTATCATTGTGTGTGTCAGGTTCCTATAAGGTGTCAGGGTGTCACTGTCTATTTCTCCATGGAGGAGTGGGAGTATTTAGAAGGACACAAGGATCTCTACAAGGACGTCATGATGGACAATCAGCCGCCCCTCACATCACCGGGTAAGAGGAGACTTTATTGTAAAGGAGAGAGCAGTACGGAGGATCCACCTAGATCCCCCATCATCTGATAAACACATAGAAACAATGGATTCAGTCAGTGTGTGTGTTTCCTACAGATGGATCCAGTCATGGGAACCCACCAGAGAGATGTCCCCGTCCTCTGTATTCCCGGGATTCCACACAGGAAGGTCACACCATCCCTCACCATCATCAGGTAGATGATGACAATTATTGGTAGTTGTGATTTATACACAGCATGTTTGTTACAATGAATGTTTTATTATATCTTTCAGAGTGGAATCCTCGGGGATGATAATATTGATGTTAAAGAAGAGTATAAAGAGGAGGATGAGGAGTATGGAGTGATGGAGGAGTTTTCAGAAGGACACAAGGAGATGATGGAGCCACCTAATACCAGGAACCCACCAGAGAGATGTCCCCGTCCTCTGTATTCCCGGGATTCCACACAGGAAGGTCACACCATCCCTCACTATTACAAGGTTGGTGGGATGGAGCATCTAGAACATGGACTCATAGAGACAATGTGTGGATATTTTATGTGACCTTATATTTTACAGATGATATTCTCTCTCATTTCCTTGATTTAGAGTGGAGATCCAATCGATATAGAATTTGAGGTGAAAGCAGAAGAAGAAGAGGCGTATGTGAGGGATGATCAGCAGTCTATGGAGGAGGATGGAATAACGGGGACATTTATAGAGGAGGACACTCCTACAGAGATCAGCACAGGTGGGTCATGAACACTAAATCCATTCCTCCACCCATACTGCTCACTGATTGGTCCAGAGTAGGGCGGGGACTGGGTGATATCAGCCTGTAATCCCCTGGTCACTTTCCTGAGCTGTGTTCCCCGTCCTGTATTCCTGGATTTCTCTCGGATAATCTTCCTTCTCTGTGCTGCAGACACAATTTATGTATCCAGACTGGATTTATGGAGGTTCTGGGGTTCAGCTGGCAGCAAAATGTTCATTTTCACCATAAGTGTTACTAGACCTAGGCACCTGTGGTGTGTGTGTTTTGGGTCTTCTGTCCCATGTCTGGGCCAGTAAGATCTCAGGCAGAACAATTCTCCCAGGGTTCTTTGCTCTGTGGTCTGCTGGCTGTGCCGGGTGGAGGGATATGTCTGTAGTGTCTCAGACCCAAGTCACTGAGTGCAGTCTCAGGAGATGGGAGGCAGCGGTGTGGGATCTCTGCAACTTGTCTACAGTAAACATTTAATCTTCTACTGATTACTGAATACCAATATTATGAGTCATGACCCTTACACTGTATAATTTATATTGTACATTACATACCCCTGACCCCTGCACTATATACTCTATATTGTACATTACATACTCCTGACCCCTGCACTATATACTCCATGTTGTACATTACATACTCCTGACCTCTGAACTATATACTCAATATTGTACATTACATACTCCTGACCCCTGCACTATATACTCTGTGTTGTACATTACATACTCCTGACCCCTGCACTATATACTCTGTGTTGTACATTACATACTCCTGACCCCTGCACTATGTACTCTATGTTGTACATTACATACTCCTGACCCCTGCACTATATACTCCATGTTGTACATTACATACTCCTGACCCCTGCACTATATACTCTATGTTGTACATTACATACTCCTGGCTTCTGCTCTCCCCCCTCCCCCCACTGCTATATATACACATAATATGGATTCTCTTTTGTTCCCCCCATTTCCTCCCAGCTGGACATTTTATATCGGATGATGTGATTGGAGGACAGAATTTTACATGGTGATAATAATGTGATAACATCCTCCAGCTTTGGACCCTTAAACAGAAAGTGATAATGAGGGAGGAGTCAATACCCCAATGATGGTGGTCTTCAGGATCAGTCCAGTCTTCATCTTGGTTGTTCTCCCCCCATCCTCACTCTCTGACCTCTGGTGGGGCTCAGCCCCGCTGTTCTTCATGACTAAATCATGGACTAAATAAGGAAGTGCAGTACTTCTTGTGTTGGGAAGATGGCGATGAGTGATAGAGGGGGTGGGGACCCTCGTCCTATAATCCCCTCATCACTGTCCCTCCTATAAAAGACAGTTCTGGTTGTTTCCTCACTCTCTGACTAAGGTCCATGAATAAAGAAATGACCTGGTAGGAGATCAGAGGAGCCATTTCCTAGTTCCCTTGAGGGTGGACTTGTAAGCTCCTCAGAGACCAAGTTGCCTGATGTGGGCGGAGTCCTGGTTTGGGGGAACCAATCAGCTCCTGTCTAGTAATCCTCTTTGTCTTTGTATTTTAGTCCATGGCCGGGAGATGAGGAAAACCTCCGAGGATTGTCTCACTTTGTCTCCAGACTGGAAAGTAGAAGATGAGGACATCACACAGTATAGTCCAGGAGAAAACCCGGCTCCCTCCAATGTCCATCCGGCACCACCCAGTGTAGATGGACCATCAGATTCCTCGTATCCTGAGGAACCTCAGACGGTGCAGGACCAGGCCGGCCTTCCAACAGGGAAGAGCTTCTCCTGTACTGAGTGCGGGAAATGTTTCCGTTATAAATCTTATCTTAATAGGCATCAAAGATCTCACACGGGAGAAAAGCCGTATTCCTGTCCTGAGTGCGGAAAATGTTACTATTGTAAATCCAAACTTAATGTGCATAAAAGATCTCACACGGGGGAGATGCCGTATTCCTGTCCTGAGTGCGGGAAATGTTTTTCAGTCAAGTCCACTCTTTACATACATCAAAGATCTCACACAGGGGAGAAGTCATATTCATGTCCTGAGTGTGGGAAATGTTTTTCACAGAAGTTCGATCTTTACATACATCAGAGATCTCACACGGGGGAGAAGCCGTATTCATGTCCTGAGTGCGGGAAATGTTTTTCACAGAAGTCCAGTCTTCACAAACATCACAGATCTCACACAGGGGAGAAGCCGTATTCCTGTCTTGAGTGCGGGAAATGTTTTTCACTGAAGTCCAATTTTTACAGACATCAGAGAACTCACACGGGGGAGAAGCCGTATTCCTGTCCTGAGTGCGAGAAATGTTTTTCAGAGAAGTCCGATCTTCACAAACATCAGAGATCTCACACAGGGGAGAAGCCGTATTCCTGTCCTGAGTGCGGGAAATGTTTTTCACAGAAGTCCCATATTTCCAGCCATCAGAGATGTCACACGGGGGAGAAGCCCTATTCTTGTCCTGAGTGCAAGAACTATTTTTCAGACAAGTCCAGTCTTCATAAACATCAGAGATCTCACACGGGGGAGAAGCCTTATTCCTGTCCTGAGTGTGGGAAATGTTTTGTACAAAAATCAAAACTTGAAACACATCAGCGATCTCACACAGGGGAGAGGCCATATTCTTGTCCTGAGTGTGGGAAATGTTTTTCACAGAAGTCCATTCTTTACACACATCAAAGATCTCACATGGGGGAGAAGCCGTATTCCTGTCCTGAGTGTGGGAAATGTTTTTCAGACAAGTCAAACCTTTCCAGACATCAGCGATCTCACACGGGGGAGAGGCCATATTCTTGTCCTGAGTGTGGGAAATGTTTTTCACAGAAGGCCCATCTTTACAAGCATCAGAGATCTCACATGGAGGAGAAGCTTTATACCTGTCCCGAGTGCGGGAAATGTTTTTCAGACAAGTCCAGTCGTTCCAGACATCAGAGATCTCACACGGTGAAGAAGACACTTTCCTGTCCTGAGTGAGGGAAATGTTCTTCACTGAAGTCCTGTCTTCCTGTACATCAGGGGTCCCACACAACCCTGGAGGTGTATTAGTGCCTTGAGTGTGGGAATGTTGCTGGACATCCCAGCTCTCATGTGGGGAAGAAGCACACCCTGATATACACCTCAGATATACTCCATGGCTGATCTTTGTCATGGAAGAAACAGTTCATAAGGAGATCAGAGGTCCCCAAAAACATGGATGAAGTGTGGGACCGGGTCGGCCATTGATAGCAGGAAAAGAATAAAAATGGAGTCCTGCCCTGTGATTGGCTGAGTACATTTTGTGGTGGGAGATTTCACAAACACGTATAGATCTATTAAATAAAAGTTTAATAACTGTGACCGGCATTCACCCGGCTGTGACATCTTTTGGCCACATTTTATTTCATGTGATCATTGGCTCCAAATAGGGACCATCATTTCATATTCTGCAACTTTTACTGATGTAGGTATTTCAGGAACATACTGCATTATGACCACTAGATGGAGCTGACAATCAGAGGAAATCACTGTGTTAAATCACATAGGTCCAGAATTTGTCATGTCTGGATGGACACTTGTCTCTTCTGTCCAATGAATGTTCTATAAGTGGAGCCCTTAGTTCCCTTCATCAGGCATGGATTCATCTCCATCACTGAGGTCATCCTCATCACTTGTGAGTACAGAACACACTGAAGGATAGAAGGTCATCCAAGCTGCAATAATAAACCAACCATTCATTTACAGCTGAAAATGTGCATTCCGCCATTAGATGGCACAACGTTTTATAGGAATTAGTGTCATCTAGTGAACAAATGTAATATTTTACCCAAAAACAGGAAACAAAGGAGGTTGTGCTGAGTAACTAGATACCCAACACGCCCAGCCCTACAATAGTGTGATGATGAAACCATGACAAACGTTGTCCTCAGAAATGGCCCCTAGGGGGCGCTATAAAAGCCTTTCCGGGTCCTTAATATAGAGGTGACCCTGAATCATGGATGGAGAATGATTGCTCTCACTCTGGCATGTATGGCGTGATGTAATGTGTGGTGCAATCCATGATCTTGTATGTAGGCACAGTTGGAATATTGGTTAGTATGTATGTGGGAATTCAATGATTAGGGGGCGGGGTTTTAGGTGTTTAGGTGCACCTTTCATTTTTTCACTGTAATGCCAACATATAAGGAACCAATATCCCCCGTATGATCGCATTTTGTGGTGACGGGTTCTCTTTAATGAGACATCAAGACCCTGATTTACTATTGTGCCTAGGCACATTTCCGTGTGCTAACGTCTACCTTTTAATAGCGACCGTCTACTTTTAGACTGCAAAGACATTTACTAAAGAGAAGCATCAACGAGTAGACGCCAAATCAAATTTACTAACCAGGAATCAGACTCACAAAGCAGACTTGCTAAGAAGCACGTCTAACACCATGAAAAATCACTGCAGAGACGTTCACATCGAAATTTGCTTTCCCAATTATCAGGACTTCACTTTAAACAATATCTGACATTTCCAAAAAATTGTAAAATGTATAAAAAATAGTTTTTCAAAGAAAGTTGTGACAGTGAAGAACTAGACGCTTTTCCATGGTCTATGGCAGATATAAATGAGCATGTGCAGAACACATTTTAGACGTCCTCTGTGGGCGCTTGCTTTTTAGCCGCTCTTCAATAGTAAATCTCAGTGTGGAGTCCTCTGACAGTCGGCACTCGGTCGCGTCTCCTGTGTGTGGAGTCCTCTGACAGCCGGAACTCGGTCACGTCTCCTGTGTGTGGAGTCCTCTGACAGCCGGCACTCTGTCACGTCTCCTGTGTGTGGAGTCCTCTGACAGCCAGCACTCGGTCGCGTCTCCTGTGTGTGGAGTCCTCTGACAGCCGGCACTCGGTCACGTCTCCTGTGTGTGGAGTCCTCTGACAGCCGGCACTCGGTGGCGTCTCCTGTGTGTGGAGTCCTCTGACAGCCGGCACTCGGTCACGTCTCCTGTGTGTGGAGTCCTCTGACAGCCGGCACTCGGTCACGTCTCCTATGTGTGGATTCCTCTGACAGCCGGCACTCGGTCGCATCTCCTGTGTGTGGAGTCCTCTGACAGCCGGCACTCGGTCATGTCTCCTGTGTGTGGGGTCCTCTGACAGCCGGCACTCGGTCGCGTCTCCTGTGTGTGGAGTCCTCTGACAGCCGGCACTCGGTCACGTCTCCTGTGTGTGGATTCCTCTGACAGCCGGCACTCGGTCACGTCTCCTGTGTGTGGAGTCCTCTGACAGCCGGCACTCGGTCACGTCTCCTGTGTGTGGAGTCCTCTGACAGCCGGCACTCGGTCGCGTCTCCTGTGTGTGGAGTCCTCTGACAGCCGGCACTCGGTCACGTCTCCTGTGTGTGGATTCCTCTGACAGCCGGCACTCGGTCACGTCTCCTGTGTGTGGAGTCCTCTGACAGCTGGCACTCGGTCACGTCTCCTGTGTGTGGAGTCCTCTGACAGCCGGCACTCGGTCGCGTCTCCTGTGTGTGGAGTCCTCTGACAGCCGGCACTCGGTCGCGTCTCCTGTGTGTGGAGTCCTCTGACAGCCGGCACTCGGTCACGTCTCCTGTGTGTGGAGTCCTCTGACAGCCGGCACTCGGTGGCGTCTCCTGTGTGTGGAGTCCTCTGACAGCCGGCACTCGGTCACGTCTCCTGTGTGTGGAGTCCTCTGACAGCCGGCACTCGGTCACGTCTCCTGTGTGTGGAGTCCTCTGACAGCCGGCACTCGGTGGCGTCTCCTGTGTGTGGAGTCCTCTGACAGCCGGCACTCGGTCACGTCTCCTGTGTGTGGAGTCCTCTGACAGCCGGCACTCGGTCACGTCTCCTATGTGTGGATTCCTCTGACAGCCGGCACTCGGTCGCATCTCCTGTGTGTGGAGTCCTCTGACAGCCGGCACTCGGTCATGTCTCCTGTGTGTGGGGTCCTCTGACAGCCGGCACTCGGTCGCGTCTCCTGTGTGTGGAGTCCTCTGACAGCCGGCACTCGGTCACGTCTCCTGTGTGTGGATTCCTCTGACAGCCGGCACTCGGTCACGTCTCCTGTGTGTGGAGTCCTCTGACAGCCGGCACTCGGTCACGTCTCCTGTGTGTGGAGTCCTCTGACAGCCGGCACTCGGTCGCGTCTCCTGTGTGTGGAGTCCTCTGACAGCCGGCACTCGGTCACGTCTCCTGTGTGTGGATTCCTCTGACAGCCGGCACTCGGTCACGTCTCCTGTGTGTGGAGTCCTCTGACAGCTGGCACTCGGTCACGTCTCCTGTGTGTGGAGTCCTCTGACAGCCGGCACTCGGTCGCGTCTCCTGTGTGTGGAGTCCTCTGACAGCCGGCACTCGGTCGCGTCTCCTGTGTGTGGAGTCCTCTGACAGCCGGCACTCGGTCACGTCTCCTGTGTGTGGAGTCCTCTGACAGCCGGCACTCGGTCGCGTCTCCTGTGTGTGGATTCCTCTGACAGCCGGCACTCGGTCGCGTCTCCTGTGTGTCGAGTCCTCTGACAGCCGGCACTCGGTCACGTCTCCTGTGTGTGGAGTCCTCTGACAGCCGGCACTCGGTCACGTCTCCTGTGTGTGGATTCCTCTGACAGCCGGCACTCGGTCACGTCTCCTGTGTGTGGAGTCCTCTGATAGCCGGCACTCGGTCACGTCTCCTGTGTGTGACAACCAGCACCATTTGTAGCCAGGCAGATCTTCATGTAATCTAATTTGATTTCCTTAGTTCTATTGATTCTTTTTTTGTTTCTTATCCTTTATAATTATTTCTGTAATGATTTTACTTATTTAGAAGGTCTAGATAATATTTATTTTCACAGCTGAATCTAAAAATAAACGTCTGCAATAAAAAAAAAAAAAAAACAGTGTGGGGTCCCCCCTCCCATCCATAACAAGCCCTTCGGGTCTGTATGAATATTAAGGGGTAAAAAAAAAATGGTGTGGGGTCCCCCCAAAATCCATACCAGACCCTTATCCGAGCATGCAGCCCGGCAGGTCAGGAAAGGGGGGATTAGCGAGTGCCCCACCCTCCTGAACCATACCAGGCCACATGCCCTCAACATGGGGGGGTGCTTTGGGGCAGGGGGGCTCCCCCCCCAGAGCACTTGTCCCCTGTTGATGGGGACAAGGGCCTCTTCCCCACAACCCTGGCCGGTAGTTGTGGGGGTCTGCGGGTGGGGGGCTTATCAGAATCTGGAAGCCCCCTTTAACAAGGGGGCCCCCAGATCCCAGCATCCCCCTACATGAATGAGTATGCGCTACATGGTACCGCTACTAATTCACAAAAAAAAAGTGTGTAAAAAACCACAGTACAGGGTCTTTGACAAGTCCTTTAGCCACAAGCCTACAGGGCACGTATGCCCCCTTCCTGTCCAGGCCAATTTCCAGCTTTCAGCGCTCTCACACTTTGACAATTGCGCGGTCATGCAACACTGTACCCATATGACATTTTTATCATTTTTTTTGTGACAGAGCTTTATTTTGGTGGTATTTAATCACCTCGGTTTTTTATTTTTCTTAAACCAAAAAACACTGAACATTTTGGGAAAAAAACGTTTTTTCTTTGTTTTTGTTATCGAATTTTGTAACTAAGTGAATTTTCTCCTTCACTGATGTGCACTAACGAGACTGCACTGATGGGAACTGATAGGCTGCACTGATGGATACTGATAGGTGGCACTGATGGGCACTGATGAGGAGGCACTGGTAGGTGACACTGATGGGCATTGACAGGCATCACTGATGGGTACTGAAAAGCAGCACTGATATATGGCACCGTTAGGCGGCACTGACTAGCACTGTTAGGCGGCACTGATAGGCGCATGAAAAGTAGTGTATTCATTACTTTAGAAATTGTTGTGGCTCCAGCCAAGTTTGAACCACACCAATATGAACTCTTTAATAGCGGTCACATTGAGTGCGAATTGGCATGTGATTTGCATGACAAATCGACTTGCAAATCATATGCCAAGTTGCACCCTATTGTCTGCTATTAGAGCGGTCACATGGGTGCGTTTCCGACACTGATTTCTATAGTAGTACATGTACTACTTTTGTGACGATTTGCATAGATATCTGTGTCAGATGTCTTGCAAATTGCAAGGAAATAGGCATCTTCACTGTATGTCGCACAATTTCTAAATCGGCTTTGATGTGACCGCGGTGTAAGGCCTTTTTCAGTATTGCATGTGAGATGTGGTCATGTGACTGCCTTAACTCATGCGATAATCTGCAGTGAATTGTGCCCATAGGGCCAAGAAATATTGCCAATAGGGTTCCCTTTCACATCCCTGTTCAATGTTCTGTTGTATGCTGCACAGGTACACTTCACTGTGGCTTTCTTTCTGACTCTGATTTGTGGGGCCTGTATACCAAGGGTTACCGCAGGTGGGAAGAGGATTCATCAGGTGCAAACACTTTCTCTGACCCAATGAATGACAGTGGTGGGTGTGGCCTATGTTATGTAAAAAGATGCAGTAGTGGCAAAATTTTTCCTTGTACAGGCCACGTTATTTTCTGCAAGTCCTTGTCTGTGGTGGTTTGGGGGAGGAAGAGATATTGCGGTGAATTGCCCCAGGCCACACTCACGCTGTGTTTGGGGAGGAAGAGATATTGTGGTGAATTGCCCCAGGCCACACTCACGCTGTGTTTTGATGTGGGCTGTAAATGTTTTGCATTTTTTTCCTTCTAAGGTGTGTTTGTGTGTTATTGTACAATGATTGTGTTTATTATCTTTGTATTGTAATCCTAACACATGTCCATTGCTCTGCTCTTCCAAATCTACACTTGGCTATAGTTTGCTTTATTTAGACTGAAATGCAGTTTGCAGACAAACATGGTGAGAAATGTATGTGTGGGGGATTTGGGGAGGTGGGAGGTGTTTTATTCTGGCACGTATGTATTTTTATATTGATCTTTTGATCTGCAGCCTGTTTTGTGGATAGATAAGCCTACTACATGATTCATATTAATCGTTTGTTTTCTGCTGTAACCTGTGAAAGCACAGTTCATTAGAAGTATAATCTTTTAGATTGTAAGCTCTTATAAGCAGGACCGTTCTATTTTAGCAACATCAATCCTGCTTTTTTTTTGTCCCACCAAGAAATTGAATGTACCTACTTGTTTCTGCTGTCCAAATAAATGTGGACCATGTATTTGATCAATAAACATTTGGACTATGTTTATTTATTTTTTGGGGGGGTTATTCCATGTTCAAGTTCAATATACTAGCAACCCTAACACTTATATTTTGCGAGCGATATAATACGTCCAAATCTAGCTTGTTAGAGCGCACATGTGCACGTATGTCCAAACTAACCAACCAAAAGCCCCCTATTGCACCACAAGACCATGTTATTTACCAATGAATAGGTCGTGTTCAATGTGCATCTAGCTATTCTTGTTCTACAATCCTCTTAACAGTAATACATTGGACCCCCAATTTATGTTGACTTTGTGCCTTTACCGGCAAATATATATTCACCAATGTCATATACACAGTAGAGCTGCAGGCATACATTCACCAATGTCATATACACAGTAGAGCTGCAAGCATACATTCACCAATGTCATATACACAGTAGAGCTGCAAGCATACATTCACCAATGTTATATACACAGTAGAGCTGCAAGCATACATTCACCAATGTCATATACACAGTAGAGCTGCAAGCATACATTCACCAATGTCATATACACAATAGAGCCGCAAACATATATTTGCGAATGTCATATACACAATGGAGCCACATGGAAAATTGCTATGGTGCACAAATAAACGCCAAGACGGCTGTTGGAGGAGGCGCTGGAGCAGCTGTCATACCAGAAATACGTCATTATGTTGGCGGAAGGATGTTTGCACACACCTGGAAGTGGTAGTGGGGAGTGTGAGTGGATGGGAGTGTAGTTAGGAGAGTTTAGTGGTAATTTGCAAGTCTATTTTTTAGCTTTGTGAATTGTTCTTTTGTGGAATTCCAGACCACATCTGGACATGGCGAGATCGCTGTTCTCCACCGAGGAGCTGATCCTCATTTGCAGGGGAAATATTACTAATAATTGTATTTTCAGTTGAAAACATGTCCAATTTCTAGACACATTAAGGTACATAGCACAGGTTCAAGGTAATCCATAGAAGAAGTTGTGACGGTCACAGTGTCAGACCCCCAGCCCTTCTCCCCAACTCGTGACCAAAGGACTAGCCAATCTAAAACCGCGCTGTCACGTGCATAACAATGCCACGCTCAGCTGCACCCTGCACAAAGATTTTCCAGCCAATGGACCACAATCTATGTACCGCAACCTCAGAGCGATTGTTACTGGGTCAGGTTAATTACGCAATTAACCCTTCACACTGCCACCACCACCTTTTGTACAGAGTAGGAGGAAACTCGCCAATATTAGCAATAACACTGTGATGTTGGAATAAGCATCTGTATACACACTGTCACCGCAGGCAAATGTATGCAGAAGTTTAAAACACACAGTAGCGCTCTTCAGAGACAGGGATTCTTAGTTTGCATTAAAGAGCTTTAGAAACAGTTCAACACTTTTCAGAAAACAGGATTTATAATTAAAAATGTCAAAATGGTGCAATAAAAATATTTACAGAAAAAGATATACCCAATATATATAACTGTGTTGGAACACAGTTGTGTTCAAAATAATAGCAGTGTGTTGAAAAAAGTGAATAAAGCTGAAAATCCTTCTAATAGCTTTTATTTCCATCCACACAAATGCATTGAGAACACGACACATTCTATTCCAAATCACAACATGAAGAAAAATACATCAAATTTGTGTTGTTCCTCTAAAAAAATGGAAGAAAAGTGAATATTAGACGGTTCAAATAAATCGCAGTGTTTGTATTCTTCTTTACAAACTCAAACATTCACTATATAAACTGAGAAATATTTGAAGATTTTGCTTTCCTTTGAATGACTTCATGAATATTTGGTTGTAGTCGCACTGTTTCTGAGAACTGCTGTACATCTGTGTTGCATGGAGTCACCCAACTTCTGGCCCCTGTGATCAGGTATTCCAGCCCAGGATGATTGGACCACATTCCACAGTTCTTCTCTATTTCTTGGTTATTCCTCAGAAACGGCATTTTTGATGTCACCCCACAAGTTTTCTACTGGATTAAGATCCGGGGATTGGGCTGGCCACTCCATAACGTCCATCTTGTTGGTCTGGAACCAAGATGTTGCACGTTTACTGGTGTGTTTGGGGTCGTTGTCTTGTTGGAACACCCATTTCAAGGGCATTTCCTCTTCAGCATAAGGCAGCATGACCTCTTCAAGTATTCTGATGTATTCAAACTGATCCATGATCCCTGGTATGCGATAAATAGGCCCAACACCGTAGTATGAGAAACATCTCCATATCATGATGCTTGCACCACCATGCTTCACTGTCTTCACAGTGTACTGTGGCTTGAATTCAGTGTTGGGGGTCGTCTGACAAACTGTCTCCGCCCACTAGACCCAAAAAGAACAATCTTACTTTCATCAGTCCACAAAATGTTGCCCCATTTCTCTTTAGGCCAGTCAATGTGCTCTTTGGCAGATTGTAACCTCTTCAGCACATGTCTTTTTCCCAACAGTGGGACTTTGCGGGGACTTCTTGCAGATAGCTTGGCTTCACATCGGCGTCTTCTAATTGTAACAGTCCTCACAGGGAACGTCACACCTTCTTTCATCTTCCTGGAGCTGATTGTTGGCTGAGTTCGTGCCATTTTGGCTATTCTTCTATCCATTCCAATGGTAGTTTTTCGCTTTCTTCCACATATTTCAGGTTTTGGTTGCCATTTTAAAGCATTTGCCATCATTTTAGCTGAGCAGCCGATCATTTTCTGCACTTCTTTATATGTTTTCCTCTCTCCAATCAACTTTTTAATCAAGGTACGCTGTTCTTCTGAACAATGTCTGGAACGACCCATTTTCCTCAGAATTTCAGAGAGAAATGCACTGTAACCAGCATGTACAACATTTGCTGCCTTCCTTCCTTAAATAAGGGCAATAATTGCCACCTGTTCTGTCAAAGAATGAATGACCTCACTAATAGAACTCCACACTGCTATTATTTTGAACACGCCCCTTTCAATGAGTGATTCAATGACACAGAATCAGCAGCATGCATGTCATGACTGTTGGGTCTGTGGGATTTCTATTACTCTACTACACCTGCTAGGAAATTATTTGCCATGTAGAGATATCATTTCTACCAAAAACAGTGATTGATCCGGTTAGTGATGTCTGACTGCTATTATTTTGAACACAACTGTATTTTTATATATATATATATATATATATATACAGTTGCAAGAAAAAGTATGTGAACCCCTTGGGATTACATGGAGTTTTGCATGAATTGGGCATAAAATGTGCTCTGAATGTCATCTAAGTCACAACCATAGAAGAACACAGTCTGCTGAACATAATACTACACAAACATTAGATGTTGCCATGGTTTAATTGCACATAACATGTAAACATTCACAGTGCAGGGAGGAAAAAGTATGTGAGGCCCTAGCTTAATGACTTCTCCCAGAGCTAATTGCAGCCAGGAGTGAGCCAACCTTGACTCCAATCAGTGTGATGATATTGGATGTGTTGCTGACAGCTGTCCTGCCCTTAAAAAACACACACCTGTTTTGGGTTTACTGGTTTCAAGAAGCACTGTCTGATGTGAACCATGCCTCGCAGAAAAGAGCTCTCAGAAGACCTACCATCAAGAATTGTTGACTTGCATGAAGCTGGAAAGGGTTACAAAAGTATCTCCAAAAGCCTTGATGTTCATGTGTCCACGGTAAGACAGACTGTCTACAAATGGAGAAGGTTTAGCACTGTTGCTACTCTCCCTAGGCGTGGTCGTCCTGTAAAAATGACTGCAAGAGCACAGCGCAGAATGCTGCATGAGGTAAAGAAGAATCCCAGAGTGTCAGCTAAAGACCTACAGAAATCTCTGGCACATGCTAACATTTTTGTTGACACATCTACAATAAGGAAAACATTAAACAAGAATGGAGTACATGGGAGGACACCACGGAGGAAGCCATTGCTGTCCAAAAAGAAGATTGCAGCACGTTTGAAGTTTGCAAAAGAGCACCTGGATGTTCCACAGCACTACTGGCAAAATATACTGTGGACAGATGAAACCAAGATTGAGTTGTTTGGGAAGAACACACAACACTATCTGTGGAGAAAAAAAGGCGCAGCACACCGACATCAAAACCTCATCCCCACTGTGAAACATGGCGGAGGGAGCATCATGGTTTGGGGCTGCTTTGCTGCCTCAGGGCCTGGACGGATTGTTGTCATTGGGAAAATGAATTCCAGAGTTTATCAGGACATTTTGCAGGAAAACGTACGACCATCTGTCCGCCAACTGAAGCTCCGCAGAGGATGGGGGATGCAACAGGACAATGACCCAAAGCATACAAGTAATTCAACAAAACAATGGCTGCAACAGCACAGAATACGCCTTCTGGAGTGGCCCAGTCAGAGTCCTGACCTCAACCCGATTGAAATGCTGTGGCATGACCTTAAGAGAGCGATTCACACCAGACATCCCAAGAATATTGCTACACTGAAACAGTTTTGTGAAGAGGAGTGGTCCAAAATGACTCCAGATCGTTGTGCAGGTCTGATCTGCAACTACAGGAAATGTTTGGTTGAGGTTATTGCTGCCAAAGGAGGGTCAACCAGTTATTAAGTCCAAAGGATCACATACTTTTTCCTCCCTGCACTGTGAATGTTTACATGTTATGTGCAATTAAACCATGGCAACATCTAATGTTTGTGTAGTATTATGTTCAGCAGACTGTGTTCTTCTATTGTTGTGACTTAGATGATGTTCAGAGCACATTTTATGCCCAATTTATGCAAAACTCCACGTAATCCCAAGGGGTTCACATACTTTTTCTTGCAACTGTATATATATATATATAAATACAGAGAGCAATAGCACAACAGAGAGATAACAGAAAGAAGTTTAGGGAGGTAGAAGACTTTCCGTCAGCCTTGGTTTAAGCAGATCAAGTGTCAGAGCAAAATGGTACCATTCTACTAAGTTGGTTCCTGATGTTAAAAAGGGAGAATTCTTCATCTTACTTCTCTCAGGCCTGACAGCCTATTTTGTAGTCCCCCAGCAGGGGGTGTCTCTGAAGCCAAGGGCCAATGGCCTCATTTGGGGAGGGGGGTCTAGGCAGAGACCCAAGTTAGAACCAAAATCCCTCCCAAGTTATATCATGGTCAATAACCTTGCCTAGGTGCATGTAGCAGCCTAGCCACTAGTAGATTTATATGCAGAATGATATCCTGAATATCCAGACATCAAATATGCCATATCTTACTATTTCAGCTAGAACTATATGGCTTTCTTCTCTCCTGTAGACTTTAACTAGGGGTGTAAGGTATCAGGTGACTTGTATTAAAGTGACCTCTCTGAATATATGCTTGGTTTCATCGTAAGTATTTTCTATCTTAAGACATGAAATTGTAGGGAAAAGTGCTTTTAAATAGGATGTATGTTTTACTGTTATCTCGGAATGTCTTTCATGTCCAGTGAAGGACTGGTTTATAGCTTTACGATCACCTCCAAATAAGAGTCTCACAGACATACTGGGCCCAGGCTAATTGGGGTTTATAACCATGAAGCTGTCCAGCTGGGCCTGATGCCTTGTGAACTCAGCATACACACAGACCACATTCCTGAGGGACGGGGATTGGAGGGAGAGAGAATGATACAAGATGGAGGATCTTTAGCAAGATGGATGACCGCGTCCATCTCTGTATGTACAATTGCTACAGACGTTATTGTTCTTCCTAACTATACAGGTGGCACAGACACAAGCATACACCCAGGGGCACTGTTAGATATCACGGGGCCCCATACAGCATACCTGATAGCCCCCCACTGCCAGAGAAAATATCCAAATTATATTTATGGTAAAAAATACAGGTTACAGGTTCCTCAACCACATCAAAGAGGATCTTCTGACCATTCTCCATGTTGATGGATGTTATCTTAGTGTACCATTCCTTATATCTAAAAATCTTTTGACGCATCAATACATGTTTTTCTCGCTCCATGATGACAAGGCTCCACCCTTGTCGGCAGGCTTGATCACAATGTCACGGCAGTTCTTAAGTTGTTCCAAAGTAACACATTCTTCTCCCATAAGATTATCATAAAATATCCAAATTTTTGCAGATTTCACAGCAGAGACTCTGAGAAGGAAGAGATCACTGAAACCCCAATTAAAAGAGATGAAAAAACAAAGTGTGAAATACAGATGGGGCCGTGACTTAAGTTTAATTGGGTGGAGGGATGGAACTACAGCTACCTTAAGATTCCCGGAGGATATGGAAGAATTTTGTGACAAATTTGGACTGCAGAGACAAGTGATATCTGGTTGGGAAGTGGAGGAGGGAGAGTTGGACACTTGTGGGTCAGGAAAGTGGCAGCTGGTTAAAAGAGGAAATAGAGAATCAATAGATAAGGGGACATTGGGGAGGAGGGGGGGGAGGTAAGCGGTCATGGGCAGAGTCGAACCCTTATAGAGAGATCAAAAGTGGAATATGATCCAAAGGCATGGGAGGCCTGGGGGGGTGGGGAGGCGGGAGGGAGGGGGGGGAGGAGCTGGCAGGGGGGGAGGGTTAGGGAAGGTGGGGGTTGGGGGGAGGTGAGGGTGGGAGGGAAATGGATAATAAGGGTAATACTCTGCAGGATAGAGAGAGGTATTAAAAGCAAGGGTAAAGAGAAGGAGGATAGTTATGTGATCTCTAGTTAGAAGGGAAAAAAGAAGGATTTAAAAAGGATGGAAGATTTACAAGTCATCACTTATAATGTAAAGGGGTTAAATTGTCCTGGGAAGAGAGTTAGGTTATTTAAGGAATTACATCATCAAGCAGTTTTGGTGGCTTTTTTGCAGGAGACACATCTTGAGATAGAATCTAAGGTGAAGCTGAAATCTAGAGATTACCCAACGTGGTATTATGCAGATTCCCCGATTAAGAGAGCTAAAGGGGTGGCAATAGGGTTCAGAAAAAATATAAGATTTGAACTGAAGGACAGAAAAGTGGACCCAGAGGGGAGATATTTGTTTTTGAAGGGTAAATTACAAGGGGTGGAGTGCACAGTAGCTAATATATACTGTCCAAATAAAAAACCAGAGGAGTACTTGAAGGGTGTGTTAAAAAAGTTGATGGATTTTAAAGAGGGTTGTATAATAGTGGCGGGAGATTTTAATTTTTGTATGGATCCACAAATTGATACAAATTCTAAAGTGCAGCGAGAGGGGAGTAGATCTTTGAGACTATTAAAGAAGGTGATCCATGAATGCCAATTGGTAGATGCATGGAGAATCTTGCATATGAAAGATAGAGACTACACATTCTTCTCAAATGCACATCAGATGTATTCAAGGTTGGACTATGTATTGATAGAACATCACTTTATAGACTCAATGGTTAAAGCAGATATAGGAGTAATGATGCTTTCGGATCATGCCCCTGTTGTATTGAGGATGGGATGGGGAAAGAGGACAACAGAAGGGGTAGGTTGGAGGCTGAATGAAGCACTTCTCATGGACAAAGATATTGCACAGAGGATTGGGAAGGAAATTGAGAGATTCTTTAAAGAGAATGAGACAGAGGATGTGTCTAAGGCAACAGTATGGGAGGCTCACAAGTCATATATAAGAGGAATTCTGATTGCAATTGGGGCAAGAAACAAAAGAGAAAGAAGAGAAAAAATTAGTAGGTTCTTAAAGGATATATCAGAGCTAGAACAGCTACACAAAAATAGAATGCTAAAAGAAATTAAGCAGAAGATAACAAAAAAGAAAGAGGAACTGGATACTCTGATGGAAGAGGAGAGAAGGAGAGTGTATAACAAAGTGTTAAGTGAAAATTATAAATGGGGAGATAGGCCAGGAAAATATCTAATGAGAACCTTAAGGAAAAAAAAAAATAGGAATTATATAGACAAAATAAAGCGCCCCAAGGGAGAATTGGTCCACTCAAATAAAGAGATCGCAAAGATGTTCGTGGATTATTACAGGAAGTTGTATAATATCACCCCATACGATGAAGTAAATAATATGGAAAAGGAAAAAAGGGAAAAAAGGAAGATTTATCTAAAAAATGCGGGATTACCGAAAATAAAAGAGGACCAACTAAATTCCCTTGAAGCAGAGATTACACAAGAAGACATAAAGGTAGTAGTAAAAAGTATGGAGATGGGGAAGAGTCCAGGACCAGATGGTTATACAGCAGGGTACTATAAAAAATTTAGTGAAATATTAAACCCCAAAATGGAAAAATATATGAATGCCCTGGGAGGAGAGATGGACATGAGGTGAGAATCTTTGCAGGCTCATGTAGTACTGTTACATAAAGAAGGGAAAGATGTCTCGCAATGTTCAAGTTATAGGCCCATTTCACTGTTGAATTTAGACACCAAGATATATGCAAAGGTCCTAGCGAATAGGTTGAAGGAGTTTATGCCTAAATGGATACATGGAGATCAGGTGGGCTTTGTCCCAGGAAGAGAGGGCAGGGACAATGGGCTGAGATCCCTGATGCTGATACAGAGAAGTAAAAAAGGGGAGATACCGGTGGTGGCCCTTTCAATTGACGCAGAAAAGGCCTTTGATAGAGTAGACTGGGGCTTCATGATGGACACCTTAGAAGACCTGGGAATTGGAGGTAGAATGAGGGAATGGATTGGAAAACTGGACAGTAAACCCTCTGCAGTGGTAATAGTAAATGGGGAAAAAACAGAGCCCATTGGGATGTCAAATGGAACAAGGCAGGGCTGCCCTTTGTCCCCCTTATTATATGTTATGTCATTAGAGCCTCTTTTATCAACAATAAGGAAAAATGGAGATATAAGGGGAATTCAGATAGGAAGTGTAGAACATAAACTGGCAGCTTTTGCTGATGATCTGCTGTTTTATGTGGGGAATCCCAGGATAACACTCCCAAATCTAATGAAACTGCTGAAGGAATATGGAGAATTATCAAATTTAAAAATCAATCCAACAAAAACTGAGATCTTAAACATAAACATCCCAAAGAGTGAACAAGAAAAAATACAAGAAGAATTTCCCTTTATTTGGAAAGAAAGAGATATAAAATATTTGGGAGTAAGGCTCAGCGCGTCATATAAAAACTTGTATAAGCTGAACTATATTTCATTATTAAATGAAGTAAAAGGGGAATTAAACTCGTTAGAGAGAGGAATCCCATTGTGGTTAGGACGTATAGACTTGGTAAAAATGATAATTGTACCAAAAATCTTATACAGATTCCAAATGATACCAATTAAACTCCCGGAAGTTTTTTTTAAAGTAATAAAAAGAATGATAACGGGATATATCTGGAGGAAGAAAAAACCGAGGGTGTACCACGAAATATTAAGTAGAGATAAAGAGAAGGGTGGTCTGGGAGTTCCAGATAGAAAGAGATATTATAAAGCAGTAATATTAGGGATAATCTTTGACTGGACGTTCAATTTAGAGGGGAAAAGTTGGGTAAAAATTGAGAATACACTTAGTGGAACTAAATTGAATAGAATAATATGGTTACCGACACAATATAGAGGATTGAAGGAGGATTTAAGTTTGTACACTGTAAATGTATTAAGGGAATGGGATAAAATACACAAATATATGAAATGGGAATTTAATTCTATACTTATGCCACTAAGAAACACAGAATTTTTTCCACCAGGTAGAGAAGAGATAACAGGTAGATGGTTTATAAAGGAGGATGTCCAACTCAGAGATATAATGGGGGATGGGAAATTGAAGACCTTTAAAGTGCTGGAAAAGGAAAAGGGAAATATTTTCACAAGGCTAGATGAGTGGCGTTATTATCAATTAAAACGTTTTTGGGGAAATCTCAAAAAACCCCTGAGAACGAAAAAGGATTGGAATTTGTTTGAAAGGTTGTTGGATACACGGGGTGATGGGAAACATGGAATAGCTAAAGTATATGGAATCCTCACAGATTTAGACACAAACACTAAACCATTGCACATTGTGAATTGGGAAAGAGACATGGGGGTGGTATTATATGAAGGAAAACAGAAGAAAATAAATAGATTAGTTCACGGAAATGTAAGTTTGAGGGATGTGGAATTAAATTATAAATGTTTGACAAGATGGCACATTGTTCCGAGTGTGGAGGGTAAGATAAGTGTGGAGAAATCACAGCGGTGTTGGCGAGAGTGCGGTGAAGTGGGGACAGTTTATCATATTTGGTGGGAATGTCCAAAGATTCAAATATTCTGGAAAAAAATATATATATTTAATAGAGAACATCATTGAAATGAACATCGGGTTAGACCAGGGGTGGGCAAACTTTTTGACTTGAGGGCCGCAATGGGTTCATATATTGGACCTGGGGGCCGGACCAAGAGTAGATGAATGATGTGTATGTGTCATCCATAGTAAGTATAGTAATATTCCCCCATAGTAAGCATAGTAATTAATCCCCCATATAGTAATTCATCCCCCATAGTAATTCATCCCCCATAGTAATTCATCCCCCATATAGTAATTCATCCCTCATATAGTAATTCATCCCCCATAGTAATTCATCCCCCATATAGTAATTCATCCCCCATAGTAATTCATCCCCCATATAGTAATTCATCCCCCATATAGTAATTCATCCCCCATAGTAATTCATCCCCCATATAGTAATTCATCCCCCATAGTAATTCATCCCCCATATAGTAATTCATCCCCCATAGTAATTCATCCCCCATATAGTAATTCATCCCCCATAGTAATTCATCCCCCATATAGTAATTCATTCCCCATATAGTAATTCATCCCCCATATAGTAATTCATCCCCCACATAGTAATTCATCCCCCATATAGTAATTCATCCCCCATAGTAATTCATCCCCCATATAGTAATTCATCCCCCATAGTAATTCATCCCCCATAGTAATTCATCCCCCATATAGTAATTCATCCCCCCTATAGTAATTCATCCCCCATATAGTAATTCATCCCCCACATAGTAATTCATCCCCCATATAGTAATTCATCCCCCATAGTAATTCATCCCCCATATAGTAATTCATCCCCCATAGTAATTCATCCCCCATAGTAATTCATCCCCCCTATAGTAATTCATCCCCCATAGTAATTCATCCCCCATATAGTAATTCATCCCCCCTATAGTAATTCATCCCCCATATAGTAATTCATCCCCCATATAGTAATTCATTCCCCATAGTAATTCATCCCCCATATAGTAATTCATCCCCCATATAGTAATTCATTCCCCATAGTAATTCATCCCCCATATAGTAATTCATCCCCCATATTAAGTTCCCAAGACCCCCCTGTGTCAATTCACTTACCTTTGCTCCGTGCGTTCCTCTCACCGTCTTCCCGCGCTGTTCCGGTGTAGCATGAAAATCTGTCTCCTATGAGGATCTGTCCCCCTCGACGTATCTGCGCATGTGCCAGTTTCAGGCATTAGCAGCCGATCGGCGATCTCCAGCACATACGCAGATACGTCGAGAGGGACAGATCCTCATAGGAGACAGATTTTCATGCTACACCGGTCTTCAGGGCGGACTGTGAGAGGAGCCAGCTCCGTGGGCTGGATTAAAAGGTCCGCCGGGCCGTATACGGCCCGCGGGCCGTAGTTTGCCCATTGCTGGGTTAGACCCTGGGATGTGCCTGTTACATAGCTCAGAGCTATCAGTTAGTAAATATAAGAAATTAGGTTTAGGGTACTATTTGAACGCAGCAAAAAGCCTGATCCCCAAATATTGGAAGAAAAATGAAATACCGAAAGAGGAGGAATGGATAGAGAGAGTAAACTGGACTAGGGAGATGGAGAAGACATATTATATACAGGAAGATAAGCTGGAGATTTATCTCGCGAAATGGGAAAAATGGGAAAATTTTGTAACAAGTATGAGAAAGTGAAAAGTAGAACGTCATAGAGAATAATCGGGTAGGATATGCTTGCTTTGGATACAAGACATGGAAATGCAGAGTGGGGGGGGGGGTCAAGGTTTTAAGAGGGGGGTTATTGAAATTATAAGAAATAATCGTATATTTATGATGATAGAGATGAAAATGTCTTTTTGTTATCTTTTTTCTATTGTTATTTCTGTGAAAATTAATAATAAATATTTAAATAAAAAAAAAAATAAGATTATCATATGCCATCTTTCCAAAATTCACCATTTTTAATTCTCTGGTAACTGCAGCCACAGAACACTGAACTCCAGCTACTGCCAACAAGGGGGAAAAGAAAAAGATTTAACATAAAACCCCTCATCATCTACTCTGGACAGGACCATGTGTTCCTCACCATTCTCGTATCTCTGAATTTCCTCCACCAGTTCTAAAGCCATGTCAGCTAAATCATCTTCAATATCCTCTACATGACTTTCCTGTCATCGGGCAACAACATCTCCTAAAGCTCTGTACTCCTTTCTGGAGAGATGGGGCCAATCTTTTATCAGTCCATTAAAGGATCATCTTGTCTATTGTTTGTGGAATGTAATGCTTTCAAGACAAACTTACTGGTAAATAAATAGAAATCTTTAACTGCTTCCAAGCTCGAACCTTTCATAACAGAGCAAAACCTCAAACTCTTAGAAAGAAAACGAATCACCTTGGAAAGGTTAACAATTTTATAGTCACTTTCATCTATTGTTTATCCATCCTGCTCTTATTCTAGTATATTGTTTTCTACCCCATTTGTGGAGAACCTCCCTCCCCAACCCGTTCCCTTCCTATACCCCCTCCTTGACTAAGATCTCTTTGTTTTCCTGCTTCTTCTATTCCCCCTCTCCCCTCCTCCATGCTCCTATTTTTTACTAGTTATTCACCAACACCAACTTGGTCCTTACGTGTAAAAAATGAATGGTGTGACTGGAACGAAGTTCCTTTAATCTAAAGTTCCATGACAGTGATTGGACTTTTATATATTTATATAGTCATCTGCTTTATGGGCTCCTAGTAATATTGGTGACATCCAAGCTATGCAGAATGGTTTTGGTGGTCCCTGTAGAAATCCATATATATGGGCATTTGTGCATTATTAATTACAGACTAAACCCACCTGGAGACCTGGGGACACTACAAGTTATATATTCCATGTTACAAGTACCTCCAAGTTATATATGTAGTCTTGGGGTCCCTGTGGAAGTCCATGTGTGGACATTTCTACCTATGATAAATGACAGGCTAAACCCACCTGGAGACTTTCTCCACACCTGGAGTGTGCTGAGTTCTTGGAGAACGTCTACACAGTGTTTCCAGATTGGCTTTATCACCCCAACGAGCTCGCTCCAGTTCATGGATGTCATCATTATGTTTGGAGGATCTCACCAGTCAGGAGCCTTTCCTGTCATCCTACATGTTCCCTTCTGAGGATTGTTCTATCCTTCCAAACAAATGTATGAAATCATGGATGAGTCCTCCTTCTATGTGATCTAGAAGATCTTCAATCACAATGTCTTTATGGATGAAGTGGATGGCCCAGTTTATATATTATTTATTGCTTTACAGCTTTATTCCCTCCAGGATTCATTCTTTATTTATAGAACCATTCAAGGAAGTGTTCTTACTGTGAGAGATCTCCACCACCATTCCTCTGTGACCATTACATCCTTGTCATTTATGTCTAACATCTTCATTATCAGTGGATTGATAGATATTTTTATACTTTAGGGCTTATTTCTACATCTTCTTTACCCAAAAGATCTGTTTTATTATGTGTACCTTTATTGTTATCTTCTGTTCTGTGTCTTTAAGACTTCTCTATGTGTAATAAAATATCTTTGTTAAACTGCTTGTTGCATAAGGGCCATATTTATTTTTTCTTACTTTTTTAGTTATTTTTAAACTTCTGTAGTATCCCTGTAAGGTAGATACAATGCAGGAATGGTTATTATGAGATGTTTCTGGGGGCTGCAGTTCCTCTGAACTCCACAAGATGGTGATCTCACTTATACCTAGACAGGAAGTTCTGGAACACAGACAGGAAGTGATGTCAGGTACAGACAGGAAGTGATGTCAGGTACAAACAGGAAGTCATCTGGAATAAAGACAGGAAGTTCCATGTGGTATGAAGCAGAGAGGAGACATTGTTGGAAGTGGCAGCAGAGGAGGTAATAAGATGGTATTTTCTATTTACACCCAGCCTGTAATCCCCTGGTCACTTTCCTGAGCTGTGTTCCCCGTCCTGTATTCCTGGATTTCTCTCAGATAATCTTCCTTCTCTGTGCTGCAGACACAATTTATGTATCTAGACTGGATTTATGGAGGTTCTGGGGTTCAGCTGGCAGCATTATTTGACCTAGGCTCCTGGGACATGTGATTTGGATCTTCTCCCCCATGTTCGGGTCCAGTAAGATCTCTGACAGAACAATTCTCCCAGGGTTCCTTGCTCTGTTATCTGCTGGCTGTGCCGGGTGGAGGGATATGTCTGTAGTGTCTCAGACCCAAGTCACTGAGTGCAGTCTCAGGAGATGGGAGGCAGCGGTGTGGGATCTCTGCAACTTGTCTACAGTAAACATTTAAAGTGGTTGTAAACCCTCCATATACCCAGAGAAGTGACTGGCCTCAGGTGATACACAGAGATACAACAAATCCTCCTAAATACGTTGAACCGGTTTATCTGTAGCAATATCTTCTCTATATTTGTTCAAAGTCCAGAATTTTATACAGCTTGTCTGAGAAGTCAGAAAAAAGGAGTCAGAGAGCTGAAGTCATTCTCTTCAGAGCTCATTGAGGTGAGCTTTGAGAGATGATCGGTGGGAAGGGACACACCCCCTTCACACCCCCTTTTCTCCTGGTGTCAGGAATAATTGCCATAAGTGATTCATGCTGATTGCAGAGGAAGGAGGCAGTAGAAATAAATTGCACTTAATGCTCTGGACTGATACAAGTACACACTGTAGAGGGATATGCTTTGTTCATATTCCTTGTCTGAGGTTTACAACCACTGTAAGTGATCTCTATTTACTAAATACCAATTTATACTATTTATTAGTGTGGCCCCCTTGTCCTAACTAGAGGCTACTATGTGGGTTTAGTTTGTGGCTGGGCTGTACTTGGCTCAGGCGGATTGTATAGTTCTTCACTTGGTTTCTCCCTAAGTTTAGGTTGTCTTGTGATGTCTCACTGTGGCCAGTAGATGTCACTGCTATCACTGGACATAGGATGAGATTTCACCAACCAAACTAAAGGGATATTAAACCACAAATATCCCATATTGCAGCTTACCAATCATTGGGTGTGGTGGCTGCATTCCTTTTCTTTGGCTTTTTTTCCCTGTTTTCACCTGGTGATCTGGCCAGTAACACACCTTCTGTATTAGAGCGCCCCAACTCTGGAGACAGCAGCATGGTCAGTCTTTGGGGGAGGGGAGTGTTAGATGTATTAGCAGGTTTACCAAACGGAACTAATTGAAGCCAAACTCCATCTCACACTTCATAATCAGTTACATCAAACAGGTTTTCCTTTTGGGATAAAAGTTTTATATGAATAAATAAAAGCTGCTCATTGTAAGCTCCCTGTCAGTGGTAAATGGTCTGCCTCATCCCTGGAACTGATACATTCTGCTGCAGAGTTTTTTATAAAACAGATTTACTGGCTAGATCACCAGATGAATATAGAAGAAATCCTAAAAAATAAAACTAATACTGTCTAGTCCTAACTTTTGTATCCTATATGATAAGTTGTACATTACATTGGCCTTCATTATTTTGCACCCATTTCCTCCCAGATGGACATTTTATATCGGATGATGTGATTGGAGCACAGACTTTTACATGGTGATAATAATGTGATAACATCCTCCAACTTTGGACCCTTAAACAGAAAGTGATAATGAGGGAGGAGTCAATAACATAGTTACATAGTTAGTCTGGCCGAAAAAATACAAAAGTCCATCCAGTTCAATCATAGGAAAAAAAATTATAATCCTACACCCACAGTTGATCCAGAGGAAGGCAAAAAAAATCCCCAGCAAAGCATAATCCAATTTGCTCCTGCTGGGAAAAGATTCCTTCCTGATCCCCCGAGAGGCAATCGGATATTCCCTGGATCAACTTTTACATATAAATGTTATATCCAGTTATATTCTGTGTATCCAAGAAAGGATCCAGGACTTTCCTACAGCAATCCACTGAGCTGGCCACAACCAACTCTTGAGGAAGTCTATTCCACATTCTCACAGCTCTTACTGTGAAGAAACCTTTCCGTGTTTGGAGATGACATTTCTTTTCCTCCAGACGTAAAGAGTGCCCCCTTGTCCTCCGTGATGACCTCAGGGGGAATAACTACACCGAGTTCATTATATGAATCACTGATGTATTATACATGGAGATCATATCCCCCCTTATGTATTATACATGGAGATCATATCCCCCCCTTATGTATTATACATGGAGATCATATCCCCCCTTATGTATTATACATGGAGATCATATCCCCCCTTATGTATTATACATGGAGATCATATCCCCCCTTATGTATTATACATGGAGATCATATCCCCCCTTATGTATTATACATCATATCCCCCCTTATGTATTATACATGGAGATCATATCCCCCCTTATGTATTATACATGGAGATCATAACCCCCCCTTATGTATTATACATGGTGATCATATCCCCCCTTATGTATTATACATGGTGATCATATCCCCCCTTATGTATTATACATGGAGATCACATCCCCCTTATGTATTATACATGGAGATCACATCCCCCCTTATGTATTATACATGGAGATCACATCCCCCCTTATGTATTATACATGGAGATCACATCCCCCCTTATGTATTATACATGGAGATCACATCCCCCCTTATGTATTATACATGGTGATCATATCCCCCCCTTATGTATTATACATGGAGATCATATCCCCCCCTTATGTATTATACATGGAGATCATATCCCCCCTTATGTATTATACATGGAGATCATATCCCCCCTTATGTATTATACATGGAGATCATATCCCCCCTTATGTATTATACATGGAGATCATATCCCCCCTTATGTATTATACATGGAGATCATATCCCCCCTTATGTATTATACATGGAGATCATATCCCCCCTTATGTATTATACATGGAGATCATATCCCCCCTTATGTATTATACATGGAGATCATATCCCCCTTATGTATTATACATGGAGATCATATCCCCCTTATGTATTATACATGGAGATCATATCCCCCCTTATGTATTATACATGGAGATCATATCCCCCCTTATGTATTATACATGGAGATCATATCCCCCCTTATGTATTATACATGGAGATCATATCCCCCCTTATGTATTATACATGGAGATCATATCCCCCCTTATGTATTATACATGGAGATCATATCCCCCTTATGTATTATACATGGAGATCATATCCCCCCTTATGTATTACACGTGGAGATCATATCCCCCCTTATGTATTATACATGGAGATCATATCCCCCCTTATGTATTATACATGGAGATCATATCCCCCCTTATGTATTATACATGGAGATCATATCCCCCTTATGTATTATACATGGTGATCATATCCCCCCTTATGTATTATACATGGAGATCATATCCCCCCTTATGTATTATACATGGTGATCATATCCCCCCCTTATGTATTATACATGGAGATCATATCCCCCCCTTATGTATTATACATGGAGATCATATCCCCCCCTTATGTATTATACATGGAGATCATATCCCCCTTATGTATTATACATGGAGATCATATCCCCCCTTATGTATTATACATGGAGATCATATCCCCCCTTATGTAT